>NC_135811.1:55644502-55772002 GCF_964213995.1 Mustelus asterias
GCACTTTGGAACATCAGTATCGTGAAGTGTAGTCACTGTGTAAAATTCCTTCTTCATTCAGAACCTTTCCCACCTTGAAATCTCCTGCCTCCTGGGCTAGTGGAAGCAGGGTGATAGGGAACCAGGTCAGAATTGCTCTGGTTCGATACACTTCCACAGAACACTGAGGATACATTTTATATTAGCTTCAAACCCAATAGAAAAGCAACCAAGAAGCATCGACAAGTTTGTACCTTGGTCTGCGGGTCTATAGCAGCTCCCTGATTAACCAGCACTTCCGCCACATTCACTCGATCCTCTTGGGCAGCCAGGTGAAGAGGTGTTAAACCACTCTGTGAATCCAAGTTAGATTGCATCAACGGTGCAGCCATCAAACTTTCAAACACAATGACTGGGCTCACTGTCACTGCAACCTGTGACAATGGCAGCAGTCGCAAGCAGCAAGCTGTAAAGGAGGTGTGTGCTCAGCCGGTTATGTTACAGTCTAACTGTGGCTGTGCGCCAATGAATATTTCATGGTGGGTCAGGCTATCGGCTTTCGACTGCAATACAATCACTAGCTTGAGACAGAGCTACAAATAACCCTGTCTGATTGAAGACTTCAATCCCAGGACGGCGACCTCAATAGTCCGTGGAAAAGAGAATCGGGACAGGGAGGCCGGGGGATGTGGGGGTGGGTGGGTAAAGAGGGCTATTGTTTCGTCCAAACACAATCTCCCCCTTCACCTCTAGTGAGGAGGGTGTTCCTTGTGAACGAAGATTGGACCAACAATTCTCTTTATAAATAGTGCAATTATAGAGTCGGCCATCTTTGACAGAGATGTGACAGTGTTAGCACTGTGCTGAGTGGGTGATTTTTGCAATTATACACATATTAAGGCCCAGGGCAGTTGTTGGACGGAGCAGTGGGGGAGAGAACTTGATCAGCGTACCGAGCAGTCAGCATAATCACGGACCCCACACACCCCGGACATTCTCTCTTCCACCTTCTTCCGTAGGGAAAAAGATACAAAAGTCTGAGGTCACGTACCAACCGACTCAAGAACAGCTTCTTCCCTGCTGCTGTCAGACTTTTGAATGGACTTCCCTCGCACTAAGTTGATCTTTCTCTACACCCTAGCTATGACTGTAACTCTACATTCTGCACTCTCTCCTTTCCTTCTCTATGTACGGTATGCTTTGTCTGTACAGTGCGCAAGAAACAATACTTTTCACTGTATGTTAATACATGTGACAATAATAAATAAAATAAAATGTGTGATTATAGCATCAGCTTTGTGTAGGCAGTTTCTATTCTAAATGTAGGGGTGGATGATGGAAAGAATGGAGTGGAACTCAACATCAGTGAGAAAGAGGAGTGGGTGGGTGTTCCGTGGATAGGAAATCTGTCACTCGATGTTTTGTGCCCCAATGTTGATTTTGAATTTCATCCCAAGATTTTCAGCTTATTCTAAATCCCCACCTCGTGTTTCTGAATTCCCAAAACCAATAACATCTCTTGGCTAAAGTGAGGGTGAGAATGGTGCTATGTGGGTGAGTAGAGGGGTTATTTTCCTGTGGGGAAGCATCTGCTGTTTCTCTCTTTAAAATGTTAGGCTGTAATGTGGCTCAAGGAGGCAACTCATGGAGGGGAAGTCAAATCTGTGTCCCACCAATCCATAGGGATATGTATTGGTGATCAGATACATTGTTAGCCCAGTCCCTCTGTTCAGCAGTGAGCCTTGTTCTCAAATTGATGTCAAATCCATGATCAATGATTAATATCATCATAGCATCGAGGGGAAATGTGACCAATTCTTCACTGAAGCAGAGAGGTCACATCATATGAAAGGGTTTTAGAGATAGGACATGGTCAATGTGACCTCCTTGAGATGGGGAGGGGAAGGGAATTTTCCTGAGTATCATTTTTGGGGTGGGGGGGTGGGTGGGTGGGGGCGGGGTGGGAAGAGACCTCCAAATGGAAGTCTCAAGTCAGGGCACTCCAGCAGTCCTGAGAGTGGGAGCAGGCATGATGGACCAGTTGGACTTTTCTAACATGTTATTTTCACACATACACTCATGGTGCATTCAGTGGATACAGGCTTGTGGAGCTGTAGAAATGGGCTGTGACAGCAAGAGGAAAATCAGTCAAAAATGCGGGGACGATAGAGCAGAAGTAAAGTAATAAGAAATGAAGCTCTCTGGCCACCAACCTTGTTTCCCAGGTTTACGTCTGCGCTGCGGGTCAGCAACAGGGACACCATGTCAACGTGCCCCTCCTGTGCGGCAAGGTGCACTGGTGTAATGCCTTGTTTGGTCACCGTGTTGGTGTCCGCGCCATACTCCAGCAGGGTTGTCGCTATGTCCATCTGATTCTTCTTGGCAGCTATATGCAGGGGAGTGTAGCCATTCTACAAAAGAGTCAAAGAAAAGAAAAGAATCCATGCTAACCATTCAAATAGCTGAACATAACATTCACCCTTCTCTCTCTGTCAAAATTGGTTTCAGCTTTTAATGTACACACACACGCAGAGGCTCCCGCTGTTAAAATGCAACAAGCAGACCAATCCCTCTTATTTTATCTTACAATACATCCAGAAATCCTTTCTTTAATTCACACTTTTGCTCTAGTTGTTGCAGGAAGCTGTTTACTGCAGCTGTACAGGGCCTTGGTGAGACCACACCTGGAGCACTGGGTGCAGTTTTGGTCCCCTTGTCTAAGAAAGGACATACTTGCCAAAGAGGGAGTGCAGCAAAGGTTCACCAGACTGATTCCAGGGATCACGGGGTTGTCATATGAGGAAGGATTGGGTCAACTGGGCCTGTATTCACTGGAGTTTAGAAGAATGAGAGCGGATCTAATTGAAACGTATGAAATTCTGACAGGGCTGGACAGACTGGATGAAGGGATGTTGTTTCTCCTGGCTGGAGGGTCGAGAACAAGGGGTCATAGTCTCAGGATGCGGATTGAGATAAGAAATTTCTTCACTCAGGAGGCTGGTGAACCTGTGGAATTCTCCAATGTGGAGGCCAAATCTCTGAATGTATTTCAAATGTAACTAAATTGCTTGGCTCTAAAGGTGTCAAGGGATATGTGGAGAACGGTGTTGAGATAGAGGATCAGTTATGATCATGTTGAATGGTAGAGCAGGCTCGAAGGGCCAAATGGCCTCCCCCTGTTCCTATTTTCTATGTTAAGCCCCACTTTCCCCTCGAAGGGACAGGTATGATATTGGGTTGTCCACTTGCCTGAATTGCCTTGGAGTCTCCAGGAATTGCAGAATAATCTCCGAGAGACTCCGGGAGAGAAATCCCCGGGGAAATTCAAAAAAAATTGCCTTTCTAAAAAAGAAAGTTTTTTTTCCCATTTCTGTTTACTAACCAATAAAATATCAGACCTGGAAAAAATGCTGTTTGACGAAGCTAACATTTAGCCACTTGATTAGGAAGTGTCTGCTTGCTGTCCAATTGGATAGGAGGATGGTGCCCTGTGACATCAGACAGCCAATGGCGGGAGTGAGGGGGTGGGGGTGAGGATTAGGTGGTCATGTGATAACACCTCCAGAGATCTGTCCAATCAGAGGTGGCAACCCTAGCATGACATATAGTATCAAACACAACCAATCAGAATCTCTGTTTCAGTAAGCCAAGCTTAAATTAACCATCCTGAGAGGAGCATTTTAAAGAATCTCAAATCCCAAATGGGTCAGTGACTCAAATGGTCAGTTAAAAAAAAACCCTTCCTTTTAAAAACTGGATGGAATTTATGGTTTGGGGCAGTGAGCAAGGGAGGCAGCAAATAATTTGAGACTTATTATTACTAGTCATAAGAGCATAAAACCATTCCAAAAGATTATGTCTTTGAGTTCACTAGAAAATAACATTCAGAGGAGGTCCCCCTGTTAGACTCATTGTAATTAGAAGGAATCTTCCCCCACAGTGCCAGTTTTGATCTCGTGATATCTTTAAAAACAACTCAATTCTTATTCAACAGTCGTCCAAGTGTTTTATAGCAAATATGTGTCATTTGCAGATATCCTGTGGCATTGCTCATGGGTGGTCTGGAACGTGCTTGTGATACTGGAATGTGCTTGTGATAATCAGCTCTTGGTCTTTGCTGTCCTTTTAATAGGATCCAAGGAACTGGATCTGATAGAAACTGCTGTTGACTGGGAGACAGTAAATTTAGTGCAAAGTTGCAGCTTTTGCTGTTAAAAGGAGGTTTTCCAACTGTAATAAAGGGCAGCGAATCTGGAATGTTACCTCTGCTTAAGGGATGCAAGACTGAACATGAAGATTAAACGTACCTTTATCAAGGCGTATATATTACAGACACCAAGATACAGACAAAAAGTGACATAGAAAGAGAAACATTTGGAGACAGAGGGAGAGAGAGATGCAGGAACAGAAAGAGACAAAGAGATTATGTGTGTGTGAGAGAGAGAGATAAAAGTAGAGAGAGACAGAGACAGCGCACAGAGTAAAGCAGAGCGAGTTTGGTTGAAAGTCAATGAGGGAGTTATTTATGTGGATTTATAAACAGTAATCAGATCCAGAAGTCAGGATTTTCCTGTCCCGCCCGCCAGGGGAATCGTAGTGGGCGGCGGGACAGGACCAGGCAAAGGTTTGTTGACTTCAGGCGGGATTTTCCGGTCTTGGCGCGAGCGTGGGGTTTTCCAGTCCTGGGACAAGCATGGGTGGAAAATCCCACCCAGTCTATTTCATCATAACGTGCTAAAATTTCTTACTCGTGCAGACAGTGCATCAAAGTGGGGATGGTTTTAACCAGAGAGCCAAGAAGCAGCCAGTAAGATTTTAATATACAGTGAGTGAAACATATTCAGGGTATTGTGCTTACGGCTGCACTGTCCAAGAGGGCTGCACTGTCTGTGCTTCAAGTGGTTTGTCCTACATTTATTTCGCAAACCATATCCTTGTTTCCAGTATCCTACTCACTGACTATCCACCAGCCTATGTCCTTATGATATTCAAATATTTAAAACATTAACACAATAGTTTCTTTTTAGGAAGTGGGTAGAATTCAGGAAGAGCTGGAGATCTCGCACAGACATAATGCCAGTCAGCGTATAAAAATGATTTGATTGTATTTTCTCATGATTCTTTGCAGTTTTTAGCCAATTGTTGGTGGATTTGGCAACCAGAACCCCTAGTGTATTTAACAATAAACAAACTGCCGTGACGTGATGGACAGGAGCCCAAGGCTTCTCGGACATCATCTGAAATAGTCAGAACGCCGCTTGGCATGGAGTCAAATTCCATTTGGCCAAATGGTGCCCTGCCAAGCCAAGCGCTGGGAAGAGCCTCCCACCAAGACCCTGGCGTCTCCCATCAAATGTTGCGGCAACCACAATTTAATTGTGTGTTGTCGCAAACAGACTAATGTGTCAGCCATCACTGAACCTCTCGATTTGATCCTCGCTTCTCCGTGTGGGAGCTGGGATACTGGAGGAGGACACAGCGATGAACGCTGATGAACCAGCCCAGGGTGAAGTGGAAAGAGAGTGCTCGTCACTCACTGCAATGCTTTCAATCACCCTAGTACAGCAGTCAACACGGCAAGAATGATGCTGAATGTGTGAGCAGCAAATTGGAAGTTTGAGGATTTCTTGCAGTGTGTAGGTGAGGCTGTTGAGGGCCATGTCCAGACCAATCAACACATGGAACGGAAATCTGAGGCAAGAGCAGGGCTAGAAATCATTGAAGGCACAGTTGGGTGCCGGGAAGGAGGGGTATCCAATGGATAGATGGGAGGAATGGCCTTCTACATGAGTCATTCATTGTGACTCTCTTCTAATTCTATTCATTTCTGCTGCCTCAGGTCGAGTTTGACGTTTAATGAAAGTGAAAACAGTACGAGTGACATCATGTTTGTTTTTCTAAGCACAAGCTGCACGGTGGCACAGTGGTTAGCACTGCTGCCTCACAGCGCCAGGGACCCAGGTTCGAATCCAGCCTCAGGTCACTGTCTGTGTGGAGTCTGCACATTCTCCCCGTCTGCGTGGGTTTCCTCCGGGTGCTCCAGTTTCCTCCCTCAGTCCAAAGTTTCCTCTCTCGGTGCAAAGATGTGTGGGTTAGGTTCATTGGCCATGGTAAATTGCCCCTTAGTGTTAGGGGAGTAGCAGGGTAAATATGTGGGGTTACGGGAATAGGGCCTGAGTGGGATTGTGGTTGGTGCAGACTCGATGGGCCGAATGGCCTCCTTCTGCACTGTAGGGATTCTATTAAAAAAACTTTTTGGAGAAATGTATTTTGATGACAATGTCCTGGATTTAACTTGTGAGCGTCATGAAACATGTCCCCTCCTCTTCCCAGGCTGCTACTTGGATTATCTTCAGAGTGGTGTGACTGACTGTGAGTTATACTGTCTGCCTGCATTATTGAGAAAGGAGTTGCAGGATGCGGGCTCAGGGGTTTTGAACAGTTGGCGACGGGGAGAGTTTTAACATGGGGGAACCAGGTGAGAAACTACACTGTGAATAAAATGGAAGCAAATTGGGAAACTGGCTCCAATCTGCAGATTTCTGGATTTGACTGAGGCTGGACAGGGATTACAGCTCCCTGGAGGTGCTTTCTTATTTTAAATTTGTTAATGAGGCAGGAAACCTTTGGATTTAACTTGCTTTTCAGGTTTAACTGTGGCTAGTGAGGTTTCCCAGACAGAAGCAAAACTGGCAGATGCAGCAAGGTGGGGATGCTTCGAGAAGCACAGTTTGAGGGTCAGAGGGAGCAGAAGTGTTTCCACCACCACCCCTCTCCAGGGTAGTGTTTAGACTCTGCTCCCACACCTCCCCTTCCAGTACCAAGGCAGCGGATTGAGTCCCCCATGGGATTGGGCCTAGCTGATCTTGAATTCTCGTCTCCAGTTTCCACAACTCAGAGAGAAAGCCAGACTTCCAGTTTTCCCATGCAGTATCAGTCCCAGTGCTCCAACCTGCTCAGAAAGATAAAACTCCCCACTTGGACTCGCATACAACTTTAACTCGACTAGATAAGAAATCTAACACTGCCCCTCCAAATTCCTGTCTCTGTCTTGTTTCAGTATTCTTTTTTTGGTTGCTCATTCCTGTCTAGTTATTAGGTAGTTTAATTCATAGCAAGAAGTATACACAACGTTCCCCTCCCCCAACCCCCAACTCCACAGATTTTCAAAGAGTGGACAAAACTCTGGCAGACGGAGTTCAACTGTGAACAAGTGCACTTTGGATCCAAGAAAGATAGTCCAGAATATTTTCTAAGTGACGACAGAACGGACTTTGGGATCCAAGTATAGTCAGAGTAAAGATAACTAGCCATAATCCACAAAGGACCATAGATATCTCTCTCGGTTAGAGGAGAGAGAGAGAGGGGAAATAGGTTAAACAGCTAGAGGGGCAGCAGCTCCACATCAACCATGGGCACACGGTAAAGAAACAGGGTACCACAGCCAGTATGGGGATTGAATCCATACAGTTGGTGTCATTTTGCACCAAGCTCTACCCATCAAACCAACGAGCTAATGACCCACCCCTTAGCTTCCAAGTATAGAAATCACAAAAAACTAGTGACCATATACAAAATAATAATTTTGCACAGTGGTTAGCGCTGCTGCCTCACAGCACCAGCTCTGGGTTCAATTCCAGCCCTGGGGTTGACTATCTGTGTGGAGTTTGCACATTCTCCCCATGTCAGCGTGGGTTTCCTCCGGGTGCTCCGGTTTCCTCCCACAGTCCAAAGATGTGTAGGTTAGGTGGATTGATCATGCTGAATTGCCTGCCCCTTAGTGTCCCACGATGTGTAGGTCAGGGGGATTAGCGGGGTTACGGGAATGGGGTGAATCTAGGTAAGATGCTCTGTCAGAGAGTCGGCGCAGACTCTTGGGCCGAATGGCCTCCTTCTGCATAGCGTGGATTCTATGAATTTTTGATTCTAGAAAAGGTTGACCTTTATCTCCAGAGGGCTGAATGACAAAGCTTTGCTCCAATTGTATAAAGCTTGGGTTCGACTCCATCGGGGGTACTGCGTGTAGTTCTGGACGCTACATTTCAGGAAGGATATACTGGTCTGGGAGTGGCCATGCATCAGATTCCCCAGAATGCCAGGGCTAAGCTAAAAGGGTGAAATTATGAGAATAGGGTTCATAGACTAGGCATGGTAATCCCTTGACGACAGAAGATGTAGGGGCAACCTAATTGAGGACTGTAAGATGATTAAAGAATTTGACAGGTTAGGTAAAGAAAAACGATGTCCTCTGATGGGGGAACAAGGGGCTTAACTTTAAAACTAAAGCTCGGCCGTTGGTACCAAGGCAGGGCAAAGAGAGTTAGATATATATCAGCCAAGGTCAATGGATCCTCGAATTGTTTCTGTAGCCTGATTGATTCCTTTAACTGTGCTACCTCCTGTGCTAACTTAGAGGGGTAGACTTGTATTCAAGGCTGCATGGGAACTTTGGGGTTGCTGCCACACAGCTTAGAGGGAACATTGGCCAATATCTAATTCAATGGTGAATAGACTCAAGGGGCGGAATTATCCCATCCCGCCCTCCACGGGAATCGCAGTGGGCAGGACACGGACCACGCAAAGGTTCGTTGACCTCGGGCGGGATTTTCCGGCATTGGGGCAAGTGTGGCCGGAAAATCCCACCCAAGGAGTTGAATGGCTTCCTCCTGTTCCTTTTGGATGAAAAGGTCATAAGGTTGAAATTGGCAACAAAACACAGAAGAGAGAAGCAGGTAGGCCAGGAATGAAAGCCACACAATAAGGTGCCAGTTTTAGGTTTAACCACAGTTTATTTGCATCCAGAAAGTGTTTGTAACACTGAACTTAATGTCAGGGAACTGACACATCGTCAGCTGCATGCAGATAGGGATCTACTAAGCTAACGGATGTCCCTTTTAATGCTTTGCTCTACATACTATTGAAAAGAAAAATATACCATTGACATATTCATAGTCATCACGAATAAAGGTTAAATCAGCCGGACATCAACCCAGTTGACAAAGCCTTTTGGACCATCGGAATCTCTTAATCGTCTCCAAAATCCACGTGCACCATCTGTTTGAACATCAACACCGATCCCCAGTGCCAAACGTTGGAATTAAGGACAATATCGAAATTTCACAACACAACATTCTCGGAGTGAAATAGGTGGATGGTTACAGGTCTCTTGCTATCTGGCTGCTTATCTTATCATCCTGTCATGCCAGCTCTAGGTCAACAGTGCAATCTCAGACAATCTCGCCATCGTCAGCATACAGGTTACCGGCAAGCAAGTTTTAAAAATCCCCCACAATCCATTTCACAGAACGCCCATGTCAAATCAAACACCCCACAAACATTACCACCAAACCATCAATCATGATATCAGATACTTAAATTCAGCACATTCCCAGAGTGGTCTATCTTCTGGGTATGTACAACTGGACTAAAAGCCTTCTCAGTACGCAAACCCCACATAGTCATCATTCTCCGCACGCGTTGCTAGCTCCCATGTCCTGGCGGTGTGTACACTGTACCTTTGCTGCTGCATGGGGGGAGGCTCCTTGGTCCAACAGCAGAAGGGCCACTTTCTGGTTATCATAGTGTGCTGCCACGTGTAGTGGAGTTAGGCCGCTCTGAAAGGAAGAGGAGTAAGATAAGCCAGTCAAATTCAGGGATTTCTGAGAATAACGACAATCGCACTTTCAAACTGCTTCAATCATTCTTCCAACACAAGTCTTTTTTTTTTGCATTCGCCACACTAACGATGATCATGCCTTCAGTCACCTGGGCTCTCTGAAGTTCCCACCTTTAACCTCTCCACCCTCTCTCCTCCTTTAATATGCTCCTTAAAACCACTTTGACCAAGTTTTTGGTTGCCTGTCCTAATATCTCCTCGACAGGCTCAACATGAAAGGATATATCTCTTGTGAAACGCCTTGGGATGATTTAAGATATTAAAAACACTGAATCAACCCAGGTTGTTCTTGTTGTTGAGGTCAGGTCCGTTACAATGTCTCGATTGATTCATGTGGATTTACTGCCCATAGTGGACAAATCGCATTAACCCAAGCATGCTCAGTTTGTGTGGTGGTGACTCTTATTTAATAAGACACATGAGGGCAGAGTTAGAGGAACGCAGAGATTTCCGAGGGTTGTGGGATCAGAGGAAGTAAATGAGATAGGGAGAGACAAACCCATAGAGATACTCAAACACAGGCTGGGAATTTTTAAAACATGGGAGCAACAGCTGATGTAATTCAGTAAGCACTTTAGTTTTGCCTGCAGAAGTTTGGGTGACACTGATGGAAGCTTCAGCCCATTTCAGTCAATTTTCACTATTAACCCATCTAGGAAAAAGAGAGTATAGTTTCACTCAGTTGCTTCACTGTCAACCAGTCTAGAAGAAAGTTTAAGACAAGAACGGAAAATGCTGGAGAAACTCAGCAGGTCTGACAACATTCGTGGAGAGAGAATAGAGCCAATGTTTTGAGTCTGGGTGACCCTTCGTCAGAGCTCTATTCTCTCCCCACAAACGTGTCAGACCTGCTGAGTTTTTCTACTATTTTCTGTTTTTGTTTCAGATTCCAGCATCCGCAATATTTAAGTTTATTTATTAGTGTCACAAGTAGGCTTACATTAACACTGCAATGAAGTTACTGTGAAAATCCCCTAGTCGCCACACTCCGGCACCTGTTCGGGTACACTGAGGGAGAATTTAGCATGGCCAATTAACTTAACCCACACATCTTTGGAATGTGGGAGGAAATCGGAGAACGCGGAGGAAACCCACGCAGACATGGGGAGAATGTGCAAACTCTGCACAGTCAGTGACCCAAGCCGGGAATCGAACCCAGGTCCCTGGCGCTGTGAGGCAGCAGTGCTAACCACTGTGCCACCGTGCCGCCCGCAAGCCTTTATATAAGAGAAAGTTTGCACAGTTTCAGTCAGCTGACCATTTAATATGAGATCAGGGTAATGTCTGCTTCAATGTCGCGGTTCAATTGATGTCACTGTAGAATCCCTTGTTTATGCTGCAATGCGTGATGCAGCCAATAAAATGAAAATCATCTGCTCAGAATAACTGGTGTACTAATTACAAGGTGAGCATTGTTTCACTGTTATCTTGCATTCAAATATGACCATGGTAAATATGTACCCCAGCCACATGCATCATTAGATTGGTTCATTTCATAGCCCCATTAGGAATGAATATTAGATGCACTTGTGAGGTTAGTTCAGGCCACATCATTTGTATCTGAGATTCCTAGGGGCACATACAAACTCGATGATGCACAAAGCATTTCAGCATCAATGCAAATGCAGCTGAACAATTGGTGCTGGCTGGGTATTCGACTGGCGGGGGAAGGGAGCATCACAGCTAAACTTGTGGCTTCAACTAACCTGAGGGTGCTGAGCTCGATTGTAATCGTCCCACTGCTACCCTGCTGGAGATTAACTTAACAAAACTCTGACCTTTCTGGTCTATGTGTTTAGAATCAGACAAGGTTGTGCATTAACCTGGTGCATCACTGCAAAACCCATACATAAAGAAACATAAGGAAAACTGTACGGCCAATTAAGTACTTTTGAACATTTTTTGATAGTTCTGCTCGGTTTCGAACTGGCGACCTCTCAATTATTTGGTGAATGTGATAACCGTTACACTAGAGAAATTCTGTGCCTGAAGTACCTCTGAAGTGTTGCAATGTCGGATTCAGCCAATTTGCGTGCAGCAAGCTTTTTGGATGTGGGCGTTGTGAACATTTGTTGCCCATCCCTAATTGCCCTTAAAAAAGTGCCTCGCTCGGCCATTGCAGAGCGTGGTTAAGAGTCAACCACATTGCTGTGGCTCTGGAGTTACATGTAGGTCAGACCAGGTAAGGACGGCAGGTTTCCTTCCCTAAAGGACATGAGTGAACCAGATGGGTTTTTCCGACAATCGATGATAGCCGTCACGGCCACCATCACTGAGACTAACTTTAACATTCCAGATTTATTGACTGAACTTAATACCACCAGCTGCCATGGTGGGATTGGAACCAGTGTTCCCAGAACATTAGTGTAGGCCTCTGATCAGTGACATTACCACTATGCCACCTTCTCTCACAGACACCAATGTAATAATGATCAAATAATCTGCTTTTTGGTGCTATTTGCCTGGACACCAGAGAAATCTCTGAATAGTGACATGGGATCTCTTTCAAAGACCTGAGGGGGCTTTAGTTTCGTGCCTCATCCGACAGTTGGCACTTCCGACAGCACAATGTCCTCTCAGCACTGCGCTGGAGCATCAGCCTCGATTTTGTACTGGAGTCTCTGTAGGGGGGACCTGAACCCACAACCTTCTGATTCAGGGAGATCAGTGAGGTATAGCTGACATGGTAATAAATACTGTTTAACAAAGAATGCCACTGACTGTTACCTTTCCAGAAGCATTGGGAGATGCAGATTTCTGAAGCAAAAGGTTAGCCACCTCCATTTTCCCGTACTTTGCAGCCACATGGAGCGGGGTAAATCCTTTCTGTAATGAGACAGCAGAGAGATGTAAAATATGCATGGTGGCTGGTGCAGGCACGATGGGCCGAAGGGCCTCTTTCTGTGCTATTAAAGTCTATGACTGTATGAATCTATAAACCCATTATGTCAGGCTGCACACTGAAAGCTGATCGAACTGAATTCAGAGCAGGCTTGAAGAGCCATGTGGGCTAATTCCTGCTCCCGACTATTAATGTTCTTCAGCCCATCCTGGTATAGTAAGCCCTCAGATGATTCAACATCAACAAACTTTAAACTTTCAAACTTTAAAACATTTTGCAGTTTGTGCAACAAACGTTCGAAAAGTGGACTCAGGAACAAGATGGGACAATTTAGCCCCTTGAGCTGCTGCCTCTATTCAATTAGTTAGAAGTCTCACAACACCAGGTTAAAGTCCAACAGGTTTATTTGGAATCACGAGCTTTCGGAGCGCTGCTCCTTCATCAGGTAGATGGTACTGCACCACAACTGCACTGGCCCAGTCCAACTCCAAATCTTTTGGTACCCTTAAAGAATCATCAGGCTCCAGTTTCGTCACTTCTACTGATTCCAGCCTTTTGGGGGAATGTGCGTTACAGATTTCCACCAGTAATGTGGATATGGTAAATGGGGAAAATCTTCTGCAAGTAGATCTTGTATCTAAAAAAATGAACCGATCACGGCAGTGGATTCCTTTATTTAAGTAGCTGAGCGCGTAAAGATTAGTTTAGCTGCTAAGGGGTTGAGTTTCCACGTTTTACACTGATAATAACAGCAAGTTCAAGTTGAATCGGCTAAACATGTGCAGGAGATTGTGGAATTTTAAATGAATCGAGCTCCGGACAAAACTATTCTTTCTGCTGTCTTAGAGACTGCATCGGTCCCATTCCACCGAGATCCCCTTCATTTGGCCCCTCATACTGCCTTCTTTTTTCCTTAGATGCATGGGCATTATCAGGCATGTTTTAAAAGCTTTTTCATATCAAAACGTGTCTAATTTACTAAGAGGCTGACTAGTGTACGCCAATGAAACTATTTAACTGTTCAGTATTTTTAAAGTGGTTTTAAATCAAGTTACTCACAGGTGGAGTACAGTTCAAAACATATCAAAAATAATTATTTTTTTTGACACTTGACCCATTCTCAGCTGTATTCAGACCAGGTAACCAATCTTAAATACATCAAGGAGTACAAGGATGAAGAATAAAGAGCCACCTTCTTCCATCGGGAAAAAGATATAAAAGTCTGAGGTCACGTAACAACCGACTCAAGAACAGCTTCTTCGCTGCCGTCAGACTTTTGAATGGGGCTACCTCACATGAAGTTGATCTTTCTCAACACCCGAGCTATGACTGTAACACTACATTCTGCACTGTCTCCTTTTCTTCTCTATGAACGGTATGCTTTGTGTATATAGCACAAGAAACAATACTTTTCACTGTATACAAATACATGTGACAATAATAAATCAAATCAAATCAAAAACAAGTTATACTCAGTTGACCTGCCGGTTCATGGAAAACTTTATGTTTGTTATTGAATTTTAGCAGGGGGAAAAGTAACCTAACCAAGCACAATTTCAATCATTTTAGGTGCAATTTCCCATTCTTCTCAAAGTGGAGACTCGCCAACTCTTCCAGCTCTCGTACCTTGGTGTTGACTGAAAGTGAAGCCCCTTGTTCCAGCAGAACTGAGGCCACGTCTTCGTGTCCTTCCCGGGCTGAGATGTGCAGTGGTGTGTAGCCGGAGGTGGTGGCTGCGTCTGGAGAAGCGCCATGTTGCAGCAACTGCTGTACAATGTCAGCCTTCCCCAGGCGTGACGCAATGTGCAATGGAGTCTGGTCATCCTGCGAGTGGTGAAGAAAGTCAGAGGGGTAACTTCAAATCTGTCCAACCGCGCACACGTTTCTTTGGGGGGGGGGGGCGGGGGTTAAAATTCCTCCCAGATTGGCCAATGCAACCCATTGACCTGGGGAATGGGGAAGCCAATTCTGACAAGTTGTTCTAAGTTGCAAAGCACTGTCCTCCCGATATAACCCAACATCCATTTTCTCAATTATTAACAGTGGCCTGAAAACTAGATACTTTCAAACTAATCGACGGCCATTTGAATAACCTTCCCCCCGCCCCACCTCCGCCCTTGCTTCATAGAATCCCTACTATGCAGAAGCAGGCCATTTGGCCCATCGAGTCTGCACTGTCTATCCAACAGAGCATCCCATCCAGGCCCTATCCACGTAACCCTCAATCCCCCTAACCGACACATCTTGGGACACTGAGGGACAATTTAGCACAGCCAATCCACCTAATCTGCACATCTCTGGACTGCTCTGCCAGTGGAGACCCTCTCACTAACCTCAGTTAGTGGGGTCAGACGGATTGGAGGACCTTGTGATAGGTCTGCTCCTGATCCAATCTGTTGTAAAACCTCTGGCTGGCCTTCCTCTGACTGTCTACCCACACTTCCAACCATTCGTTTTAACACCTGCTCTTCAGTGATAATAAGCAGCACTGCAATGCACTGGATACCATGTCATTGTGTGGAACTTTGATGTTCCTTAGTCTCACCATTTTAAATCTAACGTGTTATTTTAGTCAGTACACGTTTTAAAAGTGTAGATTATTCTTTTAACAAGAGACAAACACTTGATGTGTTTCTATGGAGCTGGGCATTGCTGGCTCCACAAATCTGCTGCCTATGCTAAAATAGAAACCTTTCATCTTGCTACCCTGCGTGGCCCGATTAATGGGAGGTTCATGATACATCCTAGTAGCATTGTGCTTTGCCCAGTGTACCATCAGCCTATCTAACTGACCAATTACACATTTCCTGCCATCTCTATCTCTATGCTTCAGCTGGGAGTTATCGGCCCACCCATCTTTCTTCAGATAGTCAATTTCCTCCCCACACCCCGAATTCCCTCCTAGCTTTGTGTCATCAGCGAGATTACTCACACAGACTCCCTGCTCTGTAGCATTAGTGACCTATGAAAGGTGCCGGGTTACCCCATCCCATTGACGGGCAGCTCCTGTCCTTTGTTGCCAGGCCATTTCCAAGTTCAAGTCAAGCAGTTTGTTATCCGCCCTAACCTTCCTCGCCAACCTCGCATGAGGAGATTAGTCAAAAGCCCTTTTGAAACATCTGAGTGAACCACATCTTCTGGATTACCTGCTCCCCCCACTCGGACAGTTACCCCCTCAAAGTATTCAGTAGGTTTGTCTGGTGTGATCCATTGCTGACTGCTCCCAATGACATGCATACACTTTAGAAATGTCTTTATGGTGTCTCATGCTCTTTTCATCCCCCACCATGGACACTACATTAACTGGCCCGTGGCTGGCAGTGTGGTTTTGAGTTATGTTTGTTAAGCTGTTGCTGTCCGAAGACAGCAAAGTGTGTAATTAGGATTCTTCACGAGTGAAATAGTCCACTTCAGAGGCGGCTGTCTCCTCAGGTCAGTTGAAACAACCTCCACATTCACTCAGAGCTGGCATCCCTAAAGTGGCACTGCCCCTCTTAAATGGGATTTAGACTGCATTGGCATCAGGTGCCAAGCAATAT
This sequence comes from Mustelus asterias, assembly GCF_964213995.1. Taxonomy (NCBI): domain Eukaryota; kingdom Metazoa; phylum Chordata; class Chondrichthyes; order Carcharhiniformes; family Triakidae; genus Mustelus; species Mustelus asterias. Next base: position 55,660,539 of record NC_135811.1, read on the forward strand.
GATGTAGTGTCATTTTGGTATTGCAATGACATAAGCTGCAGAAACTATTGCCATGTCATGGCCATATCTGACATAACACGTTGCAGAAGCTGCACAAGTCTCCTGGGCCTCCCGTCCCTCCCTGAAACAGGGACGCTTCCACTTAGACCAAAAGGTCAGCTCAGATTTATTTATTCGTTTACCTTAGCTTTGGCCTCCACCTGAGCTCCGTTCTGAACCAGATGACGGACCACATCTGCTTGCCCTGCCCTGGCCGCCATGTGTAGCGCTGTCTCCCCTCTCTGAAACATGGACGGTACAGGGGCATGGGTTAGAAATCAAACCAAACAAACTTAATGCCACTCATATAATTCAGAGTAAATGCCCACAAGGCTGCATTCCCTGGCTCAGACCCTTGCTCGGTGGGATACGGATGGGGTGAAGAACAACATTTGGAGTTGTCCCGATTACCCTACCTAATTCTCCAACCTGCATGTCTGATTGAGTGAGACCCCCACACACACTCCCACTACCCAGCCCACAACTGCATGGCTTTGACAATACAGACGCGCAGACAGAGCTCATATTCTTCCTTGCTGAAGTTTTCAGTTTCTTCAAATCTTACCACAACCTTCCCGTGGTGTGTTTCAGGTTCAGCAACGCCGCAATGTCAAAAATTCTCTTCCTGCTCTTCAAATGCCTTCACAGCCATGCCCCCTGCCTTACCCACTCTGAACTCAGTCTGATTCCACGCCAATGTGCTCAGCTCATGACTGTTCTTGCAAGCCAGTCAAACGTATCAACCCCAGTGGCAGCACCTCCACCTCTTGGACTGCAGTTGTTCAAAGGAGCCCACCATCACCTTCTCAAGGCAACCCATAGAGTCATAGAGGTTTACAGCATGGAAACAGGCCCTTCGGCCCAACTTGTCCATGCCGCCCAGTTTTTACCACTAAGCTAGTCCCAATTACCCGCATTTGGCCCATATCCCTCTATACCCATGTAACTGTCTAAATGCTTTTTAAAAGACAAAATTGTACCCACCTTTACTAATGCCTCTGGCAGCTTGTTCCAGACACTCACCACCCTGTGTGTGAAAAAATTGCCCCTCTGGACACTTTTGTATCTCTTCCCTCTCACCTTAAACCTATGCCCTCTAGTTTTAGACTCCTCTACCTTTGGGAAAAGATGTTGACTACCTCGCTGATCTATGCCCCTCATTATTTTATAGACCTCTATAAGGTCACCTCTCAGCCTCCCACGCTCCAGGGAAAAAAGTCCCAGTCTATCCAGCCTCTCCTCATAACTCAAACCATCAAGTCCCGGTAGCATCCTAATAAATCTTTTCTGCACTCTTTCTAGTTTAATAATATCCTTCCTATAATAGGGTGACCAGAACTGTACACAGTATTCCAAGTGTGGCCTTACCAATGTCTTGTACAACTTCAACAAGACGTCCCAACTTCTGTATTCAATGTTCTGACCAATGAAACCAAGCATGCCGAATGCCTTCTTCTCCACCCTGTCCACCTGTGACTCCACTTTCAGCTTAGAGCAGGCAATAAATGCCAGTCTCGCCAAGGACACCCAAATCCAAGCAATGAATGAAACGAGAAAGCTAGCCATTCTCACCTCAGATTACCACATAGACTGAGTTCACTGATGTTCTGTGGAGCTGCAAATTCCTCTGGCTATTTTTTCCGAACTAATCGTTCTTAAGTGTGAACAATGGGTTTGTGTGAGCCGTGATTCCCATCACTAAGACAAATTAACAGCAGCACGGAAATGCCTCCAGTAGAGAGGCTGGCTCACCGTGAGCACAGAGGGAGATTACCATTAGTACACAGATGCTGAATTTGTGAGGAGGTAACAGTCAGTCAATGATATTCAGGGACGCTGTACTGGGTGGAGCCTGGGTGGTGGGGGCTGGGAGAGGTGCTGTGAGCTAAAAACACTTTCTGCTCATTAAATCATTCAAGTGGATTGTTGAGGTGGAGAACATGGAGTCCTGTGGTTAAACTGTTTTGACACCTTATATCTGCTTTACAACCAGACACCACTGCATTGTGTTCAGTGAAGTCACACGTTGGTTCACACTTCTCCCCAATATTAGAGAGGTTGCTATTCTCCTGTCAGTATTTGCACTGACATTGAGGACACAAAGGTGCTACAGCAGCACCTCTGGGGCGTGTGGAGGGAGGGAGCGGGGGCTGCTACTTATAACTTCAATTTTGAACAATAAGGAGTCCCACAACACCAGGTTAAAGTACAAAAGTTTATTTGGAATCATGAGCTTTCGGAGCGCTGCTCCTTCATCAGGTGCTTCCGATCAGGTGCTCCTTCTCACTCACCGGATGAAGGGGCAGTGCTCCGAAAGCTCGCGCTACCAAATAAACCTGTCGGACTTTAACCCGGTGTTGTGAGACTTATTGCTGCGCCCACCCCAGTCCAACGTCGGCATCTCCACTTCATGGCTTCAATTTTGAAGTTCAAAAGGCTGGCTTTCCTTGGATTGTAGTTATACAGTAAGAAGTTTAACAACACCAGGTTAAAGTCCAACAGGTTTACTTGGTAGCAAAAGCCACACAAGCTTTCGAGGCTCTAAGCCCCTTCTTCAGGTGAGTCAAATAAACCTGTCGGACTTTAACCTGGTGTTGTTAAACTTCTTACTGTGTTTACCCCAGTCCAACGCCGGCATCTCCACATCATTGTAGTTATACTGCAGGCAAAGAGTGACAAGCCCTTCGAGGTGCTCGCATTCTTTCCCAATGAACCAAGTTGCTGACTTTTTGCTGCCTCAAACAGCAGTTCCACGGCAGATTGTGTGTGGATACAGGATGAGATTCTGGAGGGTTCAGCATTTCATCGCTTGCAAACAATCAAATAGGAAAGTGATATTGGATCAGGATGCGGAATAGTGACAGTGTCGAGCAATACACTGAACAATACATCACACCGATTCATTCTGAAGAGGGCTGCCAAGAGTCCCGGGTGATTTAACACTGGGATCCTCATCCCAGATCCTTCTGCTGCTGGTTAGCCGACACATTGCCTGCCAGCACTGTTCACCTGAAGAGAAACAAACTCAAATTTATATAGCACCTTTCCTGACCTCAAGATATGCCCAAGCGTTTGACAACCAATGAATTCTTTCTGAACTGTTGTCACTGGTGTCAGGTCGGAACCACTGCAACCAATTGGTACACAGCAAATTCCCACAAGTAGCATTAAGGGCGGCACGGTGGCACAGTGATTAGCACTGCTGCCTCACAGCACCAGGGACACGGGTTCAATTCTGGCCTCGGGTCACTGTCTGTGTGGAGTTTGCACATTCTCCCCGTGTCTGCAAGAGTTTCCTCAGGGTGCTCCAGTTTCCTCCCACGCTCCAACGTTGTGCAGGTTAGGTGGATAAATTGCCCCTTAGTGTTCCAAGATGTGTAGGTTAGGTGGATTGGCCATGGTAAATGTGTGCCGTTACAGGAATAGGGTGGGGAGAGGGTAAGGTACTCAGTCAGAGAGGCAATGCAGGCTCGATGGGCCAAGTGACCTCTTCTGCACTGTAAGGTTTCTATGGTTCTATCTTCTGCTTTAGGTGTTGGTAGCAGAATAAATATTAGCCACGACACCAGAGAGAGCACCCCCGCCCCCCCGCCCCCCCCAAACCCCCCCAATAATCCCTCTCCAAATAGTGTGGTGGGATCTTCTTGTTCACCTGACAAGGTAGACCGTGCTCTGGTTAACCGCTTTACACATCAGTAGCCCAAGTGGTTGACTTTGTTTCATTCTCCCAGTTTGATCAGAGCAGTACAGGGTAAATATTGAGCTACTCCGCTCCTGATAGGGTGTCTTGCGCAACAGAGCGCAGAGATTAAGTTCAGGGACCGGAAATACAGGTGTGGCACATTATCATCGGTGCCCCATTTTTCGATCCTCAATTGTGTCGAGCGAGATTTTGAGGGGTTGAGGAAGCTCCCCCTTCGTGTTTTTCTCCGGGATGTTTTTGTTACTTTAGTTTCTCTGAGCCTGTACTTCAGACAAAGCATCGACAGTAGAGCTTGATGTGAAAAGCGCCTCACTAGCATTCCCGCCAACGGCACCTCAGTAACATTCCAATGTTTGCAAATCCAACTATTCAATCTGACCTTAGCCAGCAGTTTATATGGAGCAGAACTAGAGCACTGTAAATTAGGGAACTTCAAAGAGAAACCCTCTCTACATTAAAATACTTTATCTTCAAGATGCAGTGGATATTAAAAACAATTCCCCAGAGTAATCAGATGGTTGCTTGGTGACACAGTTCAATGAGACACTCTCAACAGGTCAAGTGCTACGGGTACAGGGCAGGGTCCGGGGGAGGGGGCTGCATAGTGGAGCTCACGTCTTCATTTTCTCGACATCTTGCAGAATGGTTTTTCCTCAGTGGAAAGTGGTGTGTCAGGAAATAATTCTGATTTGCCTCATTGATTTTTTTCTCCCCTTCGTTCTGAGATCGACCTTTTCTGAATATTTACACCGGTGCACAGTGTTTGCAACACTGAGAGTAAAGGGATGTCACAGCTAGCAAGCCCACTGCATCGGTCTCACAAATCAGCCCACCTCCGTCTCACACCCGATACGTAAAGCCTCGGAAAATTTATCACTGGATCTTCCTTCAGAAAACAAACCCGTCCTTTCATCTGGCTGAACAATCTTTAAATTAGAAAATAAATGATGCTAATTTGTAACAGTTTAGAGTGACTGTCTGTGATATATTAAGTAGTGAAGTATTTACAACCGATCAGATGTTTGGCAGCTTTTCAGAATGTAGGAACTGGAAAAGAGCCCGTCTAGTTTTCCTTCGACCATCCACATTTGTTTTATTCTTTCAAGCAGTGTGGGTTGGCAAGGCCAGCTTTTGTTGCCCATCTCTAATTGAACTGAATGGCTGGTTCGGCCATTTCAGAGGCCATTTAAAAGTCAACCACATTGCTGTGGCTCTGGAGTCACATGTAGGCCAGACCAGGTAAGGACAACAGATTTCCTTCCCTAAAGGACATTAGCGAGCCAGATGAGTTTTTACAACAATCGACAATGGTTTTATGTTCATCATTATTGAGCCAAGCTTTTCAATTCCAGATTTATTCATTTATTGAATTGAAGTTCTACCAGCTGCCATGGTGGGATTTGAACCTGTGCCCAAAGAGAATTAGCCTGGGTCCCTGGATGATACAGGGTACTGTGCCAATGGAATTGTAATCATCGGAATCAAACCCAGACAAAAAAGGGGGTGGGGTTGTACTTCAGCCTTGGTTGTTGTTGAAGTTATTTTCCTTTGATTTTGTATAACATTTACCCACTTAGCTCCAGCAGGATATAGGGAGGATGGAGACTAGGGCAGAGAAATGGCAGATGGAATTTAATCTGGATAAATGCGAGGTGACGCGTTTTGGAAGGTCTCATGCAGGAGGGAAGTATACAGTAAATGGCAGAACCCTTAGAAGCATTAACATACAGAGGGATCTAGGCATATGGGTCCACAGTTCCCTGAAAGAGGCAACACAAGTGGATAAGGTGGTCAAGAAGACGTATGGCATGCTTGCCTTTATCCATCAGGACATAGAGTAGAAACATTGGCAAGTCATGTTGCAGCTGTATAGGACTTTAGTTAGGCCACATTTGGAATACTGCATACAGTTCTGGTAGCCACACTACCAGAAGGATGTGGAGACTTTGGGGAGGGTACAGAAAAGGTTTACCATTGCTTTGGAGGGTATTAGCTATGAGGAGAGATTGGACAAACTTAATTTGTTTTCACTTGAACGTTGGAGGCTGAAGGGCGACCTGTTAGAAATTTACAAAATTATGAGAGGCACAGATAGAATGGAGAGTCGGAGTTTTTTCCCATGTCAATGACTAGGGGACATAGGTATAAGGTAAAAGGGGAAAGTTTAAAGGAGATGTGAGAGGCAATTATTTACACAGAGGGTGATAAGTGCCTGGAATGCACTGTCAGATGAGGTGGTAGAAGCAGATACAATAGCAACGTTTAAGAGGCATCTTGACAGGTACATGAATAGGCAGTGAACAGAGGGATACGGACCACGTAGAGGCAAAAATTTTTTGTAGTTTATTTATTAGTGTCAAAAGTAGGCTTACATTAACACAGCAATGAAGTTACTGTGAAAATTCCCTAGTCGCCACACTCCAGCACCTGTTCGGGTACACTGAGGGAGAATTTAGCATGGCCAATGCACATAACTAGCACGTCTTTCAGACTGTGGGAGGAAACTGGAGCACCCGGAGGAAACCCACGCAGACACGGGGAGAACGTGCAGACTCCTCGCAGACAGTGACCCAAGCCGGGAAACGAACTTGGGTCCCTGACGCTGTGAGGCAGCAGTGCTAAATACTGTGCCAAAAAGGTCTTTAGTTTAGAAAGGCATCATGTGTTGGCGCAGGCTTGGTAGGTCGAAGGGCCTGTACCTGTGCAGTACTGTTCTTTGTTCTCGGCCAAGCCTCTCCTGACCGAACATTTAAATATGCAAAGTAGTTTGCTACGAAAATACTGTTAGCGTCCTTAGTTTTATAAAAGGACAAAATGTTTTCTTACCACGTTTGTTGTATTTGGCGATGCTCCGCGTTGCATTAACTGTGTCACAATATTTGCATGTCCCATGAATGCAGCAACATGAATAGGTGTGAGGCCCGACTGCAAAGGATAATATGCTGGGTCACACAGAGAGTACTGCTCCACAAGATTTACAGCAGCTTCCCTAAACAGGTAATACTAAACATACACACCTATGCAACACACACACACACAAATACACAGACCAACACACACAGACCAACACACACAAATACACAGACCAACACACAAACACACACACACACACACAGACCAATACATACACACAAACACACAGACAAATACACACACACATAAATACACAGACCAATAGACAAACACACAGACCAATACACACATACACAAACACAGACCAATACACACACACGCATACACAAACACAGACCAACACACACACACATACACAAACACAGACCAATACACACATACATAAACCAATACACCCACGAACACAAAGACCGATACACACGTACACAAACGCACAGACCAATACACACACGCATACACAAACACAGACCAATACACACACATACACAAACCAATACACACACACATACACATACGAATACACACATACACAAACACACAGACCAATACACACACATGCATACACAAACACAGACCAATATACACACACACATACACAAACACAGACCAATACACACATACATAAACCAATACACCCACAAACACAAAGACCGATACACACGTACACAAACACACAGACCAATACACACAAACCAATACATAGAGACATGCCAACACACCGGCAGAAACAGATACCAATACACAAACAAACAACTTGCACAAGCACCACTGCTGTGCCCTCCCACAAAGTCACAAATATACACACACAAACACAATCACAGACATAAGCACAAACACACTGATACACGCAAAAACACATCGTTGCACGCAGACAGACACACACACACATATATGCGCACAAGCACATTGATATCCAGGCACAGCAACACTCAAGGGCAGAAACAGATACATGTGAACATGCCAATGCATAATGTGTGCATGCACAAATACACAGGTAGAGACATAAATACACAAGAATACAAACACCTCAATGAAAATCACCCACTCACACACACACAATCATTTTGCTGTTACCTCAGTAACTGCCTGAATTGATGCCCCGTACTTCAACAACAGATCCATTACTTTAATCCTGTTTTTCTTGCACGCGATATGAAGTGGGGTGAAACCATTCTGCAACACAAAATAAAGATTTATCCATGATTCAATACTTTTCAACTGGTCCTTTCAAGAAAAGAAAGGCTTTTCCTTTTTTCTCTCAAGGCTTTTTTTCTCTTCCTAACTCTTGTTTGGACTGTACCATTAGTGCAGCAAAGGAAATAGGAATACCTGGAGGGATAAAGAGAGGTACAGCGGTGCTAATGGCCTACATTCCATTAGAACAGCAATGTGCATTTATTCAAACACAGTATGGCATGGCACAAGAGAGCGATCACACAGCATTTGTCTCTGACTCACATAAGGACATATGTTACCAAAAGGTTGATCAAAGTTTTAAGGAGCAGATTCAAGGAGGAGTGAGCAACAGAGATGTTTCGAGATTACACCCTTGTTAGGTGAAGGCATGGAGCCTGTTATGGAGCAAGGAAAACTGAGGATGCAAACGGAACTCAGAAAAATAGTTCAACATTCAAATTGACGGCTTCGGAACTTGGGTGGTATTTCTGATCCTTTTGATACATACCTAGCAAAGCCCCTTTGATCTCTGGCTGGCTGATCCCAGGCACTCAATCTCTCCCACTAGCACACTTGCCCCTCTTGCACTGCGATGGTATTGATTCTTTCTCTATTCCTCAAGGTATCATTTACCTACTTGTTTCCCTTCCTGTTTCGCAGGCTGAACCCGCCCTTCCTTTTATTTGTTTAGAAATCTGAGTATTGACATGGTGAAAACAGAGACCTCATTGTTATGTAGAGGGCTCCGTCCATTGAAGCTTGCTTAAAAGTCATCACTAACGCTGTTAGTCTTTAAACTCTTTAATAAAATGCTCATCCTGGGAGGGTTCAATAGTGGAGCCATTTGGCCTTCAGTCTGTAAGTCCAAAACTTTTGATATATAGTTTAAACTTTATTTATTAGTGTCACCAACAGACTTACATTAACACTGCAGCAAGTTACTGTGAAAATCCCCTCGTCGCCACACTCCGACGCCTGTTCGGGTACACTGAGGGAGAATTTAGCACGGCCAATGCACCTAACCAGCACACCCGGAGGAAACCCATGCAGAGATGGGAGAACGTGCAAACTCCACACAGAGTGACCCAAGGTGGGAATCGAACCCGGGTCCCTAGCGCTGTGAGGTCGCAGTGCTAACCACTGTGCCACCATACGCCGGTATATATTATTTCATTATATTGCAAGTTGTTGTTGTTTAATGATGGGAAACATTTGCAGGGGCTCTGTTGCTCATTTACTGATCTTGTCGCAATTGGTCTGTCCCATTCTGTAAGAAGTCTCACACCAGGTTAAAGTCCAACAGGTTTATTTGGAATCACAAGCTTTTGGGGCGCTGCTCCTTCATCAGGTGAATGAAGGAGCGGCGCTCCAAAAGCTCATGATTGCAAATAAACCCTGTTGGACTTTAACCCTGGTGTCGTGAGACTTCTTACTGTGCCCACCCCAGTCCAATACCAGCACCTCCACATCACGGTGCCCCATTCTGAAGGAAGCAATAGAATAATGTCGGAATAATTTTAAAATCTGGGCCCTGGCTTGTGTTTCATTCAAGTAACTTCAGATGCTGGGGCTGCAAAAGGATTTAAAATACCGGCCAGTCTCCCTTGCCCCCTTCACCCTGTCTGGATCTGAAACATCTGTATTCAGATTCTGACTCTGTGCACAAAAAAACACCCTTTCGAAAACAGACGGCAGATTTGCAAAGATTCCTCAGCTCGCCACTGACAGCTTATTCCTGTTTCTCTTGGCCAGACGTTGTTGTGATGCACATTAATTCCCACTAGTTGTCCTCACTGCACCCAACAAATGGATTTCTGACACTGCGGCGGGAGTGAGTGCAGAGTGGTTTCCACAGTAACGCTTTCTTCTCATACCTCGTAGCAACGTCCTGAACTGAACTTCAGTTTAAAGTCACCCGGCAAACAGAAAGCAAGCCTGAGGTCCTCTCAGTAAGGGAGAACTTGCATTTATTTGGCGCCTCTCAATTCCTGACAGCATCTCCCAAGTGCTTTGCTGTCGTTCAATTACAACAACAACTCATATTTAAATAGCACCTTGACCGCTGTAAAGCTTCATCCCAAAACAGCATCCAGTTTGACACCGAGCTACGGAAAATATATTAGGGCTGATCAGACAAAACACTTGGTGAAGGAAGACGGGCTGAAGGAGGCGAGAGAGGTTGAGAGGTTGGAAGGTTAAGAAGGAAATTCCAGAGGTCAGGGCTTAAGCAGCTGGAAGCACAGCCACCAAAGATGAGGCGATTAAAATCGGGGATGCTCAGGAAGCCGGAATTGAAGGTGCACAATTATCTTGAGGGATTGTGAGGCTGGAGGAGATTACAGAGATAAGGGAGGGGTGTAGGGGCTGGAGGAGATTACAGAGATAAGGGAGGGGTGTAGGGGCTGGAGGAGATTACAGAGATAAGGGAGGGGTGTAGGGGCTGGAGCAGATTATAGAGATAGGGAAGGTTGTGAGGCTGGAGGAGATTATAGAAATAGGGAGGAGTGTCGGGGCTGGAGGAGATTACAGAGATAGGGAGGGTTGTGAGGCTGGAGGAGATTACAGAAAAAGGGAGTGTAGGGGCTGGAGTAGGTTACAGAGATAGGGAGGGTTGTGAGGCTGGAGGAGATTACAGAAATAGAGAGGAGTGTAGGGGCTGGAGGAGGTTACAGAGATAGAGAGGATTGTGGGGCTGGAGGAGATTACAGAGATAAGGAGGGTTTGGGGGCTGGAGGAGATTACAGAGATAAGGAGGGTTTGGGGGCTGGAGGAGATTACAGAGATAAGGGAGGGGTTTAGGGGCTGGATGGGATTACAAAAATAGGGAGGATTGTGTGGCTGGAGGAGATTACAGAGATAAGAAGGGTTGTGGGCTGGATAGGATTACAGAGACAGAGAGAAGATCACGGAGATAGGGATGTGATGAGGTTATGGAGGGATTTGAAACCCATTGATGAGAATGTTTTCAGCGAGCATTAATTAACCAGGAGCTAATAAAGGTTGCCGTTTCTACGTAAACCAACTCGTGCGCACCATGGCTTCACAATTCCCAACGAATGAAATAAAGCAGCTTCGTTCAGTAGGCTCGGGTGTGGTAAAGAATGATGTTCACGATGTGGGTTGAATCCCGACACTGGCTGTGATAGCTCAAGGAGATGACCTCACTGCCTTGCCCCATGCCCAGACTGATACGTTCAAGCGATCGAACCACCGATACTGATTAAGGGAGAAACATTGGCCAGGGCATTTCCCCAGCTCTGTGAATTCCATCTTTAATAGCCGATGGGATGGCAGATGAAGCCTCAGGTTTTATGTACTGATTGAAAGGGTGATTGACACGGAGTTTCATTGCTAACCAGTGGAACATATTCTGGATCAACCAGCCAAAGCTTTTGGAGTTTTAAATCGGCCTTTATTCACACTATAGCGAGAAAGTTTGCCTTCCACAAGGTGGTGTACAGACGTACTGAGTGATACGTGGCATGGGTAGATATATTATTTGCTTATCTTACAAGTGATTTGCATTTACCAATCACAAATGTACACTTGTCCAAGTCATTGATATCAAATTACTACTAATAGCTCTGATCACTTCATTTAAGTCAGGTGAATATAGTTAACCAGTTGCAGCCTCCATATGCTTGTCTAATTATAATGATTAATCACTAACAAGGTACGCCGCCATCCAAACATCCACACCTTCAGCTGTGGCTTGTGGTTATCAGGGTTCTCACCCTCTTGTCCCTTGGTCAGCATGTTTGTGCTGCCCATCTGTAAGTGTGGGACCTGAAACATCTTCATAGCGGCTTCCCAGGGGAACTGTGCTGTACTTCATTCACAGGGGAACTCCACTGCATTCAATAACTTTAACCCCTTTGGTGAGAAATTAAGATTTGATAGTAACTTTCAAAAAGGAGACTTTGATAAATATGCAACAAGGGGAAGAAAAATGCAGGCCTGTGGAGAAAGGTCAGGGGGCAGTGAAACTAATTGGATGATTCTTTTAAAGAGCTGGCGCTGAAAGGGTGGGCTGAATGGCCTCCTTTTGAGCTGAAGAGCCCCCTCTTTGTAATAACAGTGTTGGGCATACTCAGGTACTCACCAGTGCTTTAGCGTTTGGGTTGGCTTTCTTTTCGAGTAGTACCTTGGCCACCTTGTAATGGCCGCAGTGAGCAGCGACGTGCAATGCTGTCAGGTAGTCATTGGTCACATCATCGACTGGCACGTCATGGTGGAGGAGCAGCTTCACAGAATTCAGATGGTCTCCTTGCGTTGCCATGTGCAGAGGGGACAAACCATTCTGGCGGAGCACAAAAAGCCAGTGAAAGGGACAGAGGGACACTCACTCAGCACAGCGCTTCATTAAACACAATCTGCATGCTATTCAGCCCTATCAGTCAGTGCTGCTATTTAGGTTGCTCACGAGCCTCCCCTCACCCCACTTCATCTAACCATCTTCCAATCCCCTCCTCCCTCAGGTATTTATCCAGGGTCCACTGAAATGTGAATAGTCGCAACCCCACACCGTGTGAGTTCCACATTCTCAGCCCTCTGTCAAACACTCAGGGATCACACGCTCAGAGATCCAATCTCATTCAGAAAAACCTGCAAAATTGCTCTGCTCCTGACAAAAGAAAGTCATTTACCACGTGAAATATGTAAATTAGCCAATAATCCAAATTTGGCAATGAAAGCAAGGCAGAACGATCAGGTAATTTGGATCGAAAGTTGACCGTGTAAATTAAAATCTGTACAGTGAGGTAAAAGGCAGTGACTGAATCCAGATGTGGGTTAGCAGCCGAGTTGACATGACATTTTCCCTGACACTGAAAGGAAATGTGATCCCTTGGCCCCCACACTGAGTTTTACACAGTGCAAACATCAGCATGCAGGAGACACATCCTCACTTCACACACACCCGAGAGTCACAACCAGACAGAAACTATTCAAACCCAGAAAGAGATGGAATCCACACAAAAAAAACAAATCAAACAGACCAAACAGGAGAGGCAACTCTCTCATTCCCTTGTTTTCCTCCTGACTTCCTCTGCCCGTTCATAGAATCCCTACAGTGCAGAAGGAGGCCATCCGGCCCATCGAGTCTGCACCGACCACAATCCCACCCAGGCCCTACCCCCGTAACTCCACCTATTTATCCTGCTAATCCCTCTGACACTAAGGGGCAATTTAGCATGGCCAATCCACCTAACCCGCACATTTTTGGACTGTGGGAGGAAACCGGAGCACCCGGAGGAAACCCACGCAGACACGGGGAAAATGTGCAGACTCCACACAGACAGTGACCCAAGCCGGAAATTGAACCCGGGTCCTTGGTGTTGTGAGGCAGCAGTGCTAACCACTGTGCCGTGCTGACCATGCAGCCTTCTTGCTGGGAGTTGTTTCGACAGGGACAGTGTGCCCACTATTACTTGCTTTACGTTCATGTGTGAGCATCGACAGTGAGGGCTGGTGGCGCATTAACCCACTGGGAGGGTCCCTTTGACATGAACCACCCAGAGCAGAGGGGACAGGCAGCTTCTGAGAAGAAGCTCATTTTACACAGAGGCTTTGCTCTTCATTGAGCAGACCAATAGGGCAGGGCCTGAAATGGATGCTTGACCCAAACTCATTCCATTCTCACCAAGCAGCCTGGGTTCAAATTTCCTCCTCAGAATCTGATCTGGTCTTTACTAATATCCTGACATATATGCACATGCATGCTCACGTGTGCACACATGCATGCTCACATGTGCACACACACACACTTAGCATCCTAATATCAAAAGGAAACAGGATTCCAGTGAAATCTCTGCTGACCAACCCCAGGACACTGAGGCCAAGCATTGTGCCCCTATTACCATTAGCTGTGGTTAGTTGATGATACCCAAACTTGGAAAAAAGGGAGCAAGGGTAGACCATTTGGCCCTCCAAGCCTGTTCCACCATTCTATATGATCATGGCTGATGTTCTACCTCAACGCCATGCTCCCACACTCTCCGCATACCCCTTGACACTTTTAGAGTCCAGAAATCTTATTTATTTTCTTCTGAAGTATATTCAGTGATGTGGCCTTCATAGCCTTCTGTGCTAGAGAATTCCACAACCCGCTAAGTGAAGAAGCTTCTCCTCATCTCGGTCCGAAATGGCTTATCCCGTATCCTGAGACTGTGACCCTACATTTTTATTTTTAAATAATGTTTTTAAAAGCATCCATAAGGTAAAACTAAGCTGTCTCATGACTGGTCTAATCCCAGTTTCACAATGGTGCAGATTTTTATTGAGTTTAAATTCCACCATCTGCTAGATTTGAACCTGGACCCCCAGAGCATTCCCCTGGATCCCAAGTTGAGTGGCAATGCCACTACGCCACCACGTCCCCCTTCACAACAGCCTAGGCCCACTGGATCAAGTGGCTGGGTAACTAATTGACAACCCATAACTCAACATGTGAGACACCATTAACCATTGAGATAATGGAAGGACATGCCCTCAAATCCCATGCATGGCAAAACGGCAAACTACAACTAACAATAAAAAATAGCACAAATCTAAAATTCTTGAACATGAAGTAAAATTGGAGCAAAGTGGCAGAAGGGAATCCAACCAGCAACACCCCTTTTAAAATTATATTCTTATTCTCTTATTTGCAGGGTTCTGCCTTGAATCTGCGATATTAAGGGGGATTAGGATATGGGATATTTCTGGTACAGTTTCTCGGGCTATTCCATGCAAGTTCCTCTCCGATTGTCAATAAAGAGGCTGCAGGATCTCCCAAGCTAACCTCGTTAACAGTGCCATAGGCTCGCAGTCCACAATTGTGAACTGTTCTTGTTGGCCATGGAAAGTTTCACAGTCAGAATAACACCATAGATTCCTTCAGCTCCGAGTATATCTTTGATAACACTATACACAGGGACCACGCAGCGCAGAGGAACTACATCCAGCAATAAGGCTTTTCATTAATCCTATTCCAGATGAGGTAACAAGCTTCACACCGCATGACGTGGATGAAATAACCGTTTCAATATGTGACTTGAAGCTCAGAAAAGACTGGCAATCGGGTTCAAATCCAGTGTCAAATGACATACTTTTGTTTTGGAAAGAATTGGGGCTCCTCGATCAAGCAACATCTCTACGACTTGTTCATGTCCGCTCCTTGCTGCACAGTGGAGAGGGGTCAGGCCGTCCTGGGAAAAGAGTTTAAGCATTATTGTCAGGTTTTGTTTTGTTCCAGTACTCCGTGGTAAAACCTGCTTCAAGGAGCAGCCCTAGATTACAACAAGAAGAGCACTTCACTGGTTATAAAGGAAGCATTTTGAGGCGTATCTGTTTTCTTCCTCACTATGTTTCTTCCTTCTTCCCTCCTTCCATTTTAACTCTCTGCTCTGCAGACACTGAGAATGGGACCATGACTGGGCACAGCACCAGCCAACCTCTGAGTAAGTTAAAGTTTATTTATTACTGTCACAAGTAGGCTTACATTAACACTGCAATGAAGTTACTGTGAAAATCCCTCAGTCGCCACACTCCGCTGCCTGTTCGGATACACCAAGGGAGAATTTAGCGTGGCCAATGCACCTAGCCAGCATGTCTTTCGGACTGTGGGAGGAAACTGGAGCACCCGGAGGAAACCCATGCAGACATGGGGAGAACGTGCAGACAGTGACCCAAGCCGGGAATCGAACCCAGGTCCCTGGCGCTGTGAGGCAGCAGTGCTAACCACTGTGCTACCGTGCCAACAGTGTATCACATTTCCCCAATGTGGTGATTTAGGGGGACATACAAGACAGTGATGATTAAAAGTTACGTCCAGCATTCCTGAATGTTAAAAGTAGCATTATTTAAAAATGAGAAACATTCAATCAATCCTATTCTGATTAAAGACCAAGTTTTATTTCTCAAATGACCCCGATGTAAAACTGGTTTGATTTTAATGGATTAATTTTTGTTACAGTACTGGTTATATGTGAATTTATAAAGTGCATTTCACAACCTCAGAACATCCCTGAAGTACCACACAGTCAAATCAATACTTTTAACATGCAGCCACTGTGGATCCACTCCAGCACAGATCCATGATTATTCACTGGATCTAACCAGGGAATCCAATGCTGATACAGATCTATAATCATTCACTGGATCTAACCAGGGGATCCAGTGCTAATACATATAAGTGATCACTCACTGGATCTAACTAGGGGATCCAGTGCCAATACAGATCGGTGATCACTCACTGGATCTAACCAGGGGTTTCGGTGCCAATACAAATCAGTGACCAGTCACTGGGTCTAACCAGGGAACCCACTGCCGATACAGATCTGTGATCAGTTACTGGATCTAACTAGGGAATCCATTGCTGGAACAGATCAGTAATCAGTCACTAGATCTAACCAGGGGATCCAGTGCCAATACACATCAGTGATCAGTCACTGGATCTAACCAGGGAATCCAGTGCCGATACAGATCAGTGATCAGTTACTGGATCTAACCAGGGATCCTGTGCCAGTACAGATCAGTGATCAGTCATTGGATCTAACCAGGGGATCCAGTGCTGATACATATCAGTGATCACTCACTGGATCTAACGAGTGACCCACTGCCTGTACAGATCAGTGATCACTCACTGGATCTAACCAGGGCATCCAGTGCCAATACAGATCAGTGATCACTCACTGGATCTAACCAGGAAATCAACTGTCAGCATGGATCAGCGATCAACTACCAGCATGGACAAGACCTCGATGATGAATTTTAAAGAGAATCATTAAGGTGGAAGCAATGAGTTTGAAACATATTCACAGCGTACTTCTCTCCGTGAAGCTTTTACAATGCACACCCTTGACCTTGTGTCAGGGTTAGTTTACGGAAACTGCAGTTTGCAGACGCAGACTTACCCTCGTCTTGGCTTCAATTTGGGACCCTCGGTCCAGGAGCAGTTTCACCATGTTAGCGTTCCCTCTCTTCGAGGCTACGTGCAGTGGAGTGATATCATTCTGAGGAGAACAATCAACGTTTAATCAGTACAACATGTCTGTGTGACAGAGACCCGCTTAAATACAGCAATGCCCAGCACACTTCACATTGGGCAAGTGCATTATTATAACACAGGGCTCAATCTGCTCAGAATTCAGAAGCTTCTTTCAAGTCTACCGAGCAGTCATTAAATATCACCCACCACGCGTACAACAAAAAAACGCTTCAGTCAAAATGTTGCTAACAATTCCTTGCTCAGTTCTCCAATCTCCTGAAGCAAACTGAATTCTCACAGTGAGCAATAACCATACACTTAACAAGTGCTTTCAACTCATTTGGACATCTTTTTTTATTATTCGTGGAACATGGGCATCGCTGGCTGGCCAGCATTTATTGGCCATCCCTAATTGCCTGAGGGCAGTTGGGAGTCAACCACATTGCTGTGGCTCTGGAGTCACATGTAGGCCGGACCAGGTAAGGTCAGCAGATTTCCTTCCTGAAAGGACATTAGTGAACCAGATGAGTTTTTCCGACAATCCGACAATTGTTTCATGGTCATCAGTAGATCCTTAATTCCAGATATTTTTTATTGAATTCAAATTCCATCATCTGCTGTGGTGGGATTCGAACCCGGGCCCCCAGAACATTAGCTGAGTTTCTGGATTAATAGTCTGGCGATAATACCTCTAGGCCATCACTTCCCTCTTGCTTACGTTACAGTATGCAAGCCCAGCATGCGTATCCATGTGGAGTAACCTTCATTAAAATGCTGCAGTCATTCCCCTTTTTGCAACCTTGACTGTCAGATGGACGAAGGTTCCGAGGATAGGGCCTCATTTGTTGAGAATCTGCACTGGGCAACTGGAGGGTGGAGGGTCAATGCGTGATGGCCTGTCAGTTTTCCAGCAACTTCCATTGCCAATTCTCTTACCCGCTTTGCAATGGCCTGCACCTTGGAAAGTGGGCACACATTCGCTGCATCCACCTGCAGGTTCTACATTAGCTGCTTGGACATATTTTCTTCCAGTTCACCATGAACCTGGTTCGCCAGGTTCCCCCACCATGTACCCCACTGCCTCCAGCTATTCACTTCACTCTCTTCTAGAATCATAGAATCCCTACAGTGCAGAAGGAGGCCATTTGGCCCATCGAGTCTGCGCCGATAACAATCCCACCTAGGCTCTACCCCCGTAACTCCAATTATTTACCCTAGCTAGTCCCCCTGACACTAGCATGGTCAATCCACCTAACCCGCACACTTTGGAGTGTGGGAGGAAACCGGAGCCCCCGGAGGAAACCCACGCAGACACGGGGAGAATGTGCAAACTCCGCACATTCCTTCCTCCAATGATCTTCACATTCTACACTGGGCTGGATTGAATGCCAGACCGCTCAAAGCACCTCCATCAATGTTCTTGGGACCGAGGGACACAAGGAAGCCATTCTCTCAGTCTATCCTGTCATTCAATGTGGGCGTGGCTGATGTGTGTCTTTACTCCATTTATCTGCCGGTAATCTATAACCCCTGATACCCCGACCAACAAAAAAGTCTCCAGCTCAGTTCTCAGATTTTCAATTGACCCTAGCTTCATGAGTGTTTATTTTGCAGAGGGAGTTGGATAGAGTGTTTCAGGTTTACATTACCTTTGGATGAATGAATGGTTGCTAGCATCACTCCTGAAAGGACGAGCTATCATTTTAAGGTTATAATTTTTTGTTCTGGATTTCCCCAGTGGAAATACTTTCATTTTTAGCTCCCGATCAAATCCCTTAATAGTCTTAACCAACCGCCCCCCCCAATTAGTGCACCCCTTCATCCTCTGTATTCAAGGGAATACAACCTTGTTAGTGCAATCAACCCTTTCAAGCCCTCTCCTTGGGACACTTACTGCCTGATGCACTGTGGCAGCACCACCAAAATCCGCAACCAATGGCTATTTTTTACCCACAAGGTCTAAATGCAAATGCTTTGACAAAGGGTCACCTGGACTCGAAAAGTCAGCTCTTTTCTCTCCTTACAGATGCTGCCAGACCTGCTGAGATTTTCCAGCATTTTCTCTTTTGGTTTCAGATTCCAGCATCCGCAGTAATTTGCTTTTGTCTGACTGCAAATGCCCAGCAAGGCTGTTTGACTGCTGGAACCTTCACAACTGAACTTGATCCGCTGCTCCACTCCTGTTTCTAGGTGTCCAGTCCACCAACAACCTGTCCTAGTCCCCCCATGCCGACACTATAGTTAAGAAAGCCCATCAACGCCTCTACTTTCTCAGAAGACTAAGGAAATTTGGCATGTCAGCTACGACTCTCACCAACCTTGACAGATGCACCATAGAAAACATTCTTTCTGGTTGTATCACAGCTTGGTATGGCTCCTGCTCTGCCCAAGACCGCAAGAAACTACAAAAGGTCGTGAATGTAGCCCAGCCCATCACGCAAACCAGCCTTCCATCCATTGACTCTGTCTACACTTCCCACTGCCTCGACAAAACAGCCAGCATAATTAAGGACCCCACGGGCCTCAGACATTCTCTTTTCCATCTTCTTCCATCGGGAAAAAGATACAAAAATCTGAGGTCTTGTACCAACTGACTCAAGAACAGCTTCTTCCCAGCTGCCATCAGACTTTTGAATGGACCTGCCTCGCACGAAGTTGATCTATCTCTACACCCGAGCTATGACTGTAATACTACATTCTGCACTCTCTCCTTTCCTTCTCTATGAATGGTATGCTTTGTCTGTATAGTGCGCAAGAAACAATACATTTCACTGTATCCCAATACATGTGACAATAATAAATCAAATCAAATCAAAACAAACATTTCCACTGGTTTGTGATTGGGTAAACACAGTAAGAAGTCTCACAACACCAGGTTAAAGTCCAACAGGTTTATTTGGTAGCAAAAGCCCCTAGCTTTCGGAGCGCTGCTCCTTCGTCAGGTGAGTGGGAGTTCTGTTCACAAACAGGGCATATAAAGACACACACTCAATTGAGCAGTGCTCCGAAAGCTAGTGGCTTTTGCTACCAAATAAACCTGTTGGACTTTAACCTGGTGTTGTGAGACTTCTTACTGTGTTTACCCCAGTCCAACGCCGGCATCCCCACATTGTGATTGGGTGTCAGGTATCCAAGCTCATTTTTCCATTCTCTACCTTAGGGGTGCTGAGGGCAGTTGTAGTGTGTGCCTCACCATCACCCCCATCCCACTCCACTCCCCCCCCCTCCACTCCCCCACACACCCCTCCACCAACTCAAACCTCAAAAGCTCTCATCTAAGACCATAATCCCTAGCCCACCATTTACACTTCCAGTCAAACTGACTTGCTCCTTATTCATACAAAACACTTCCAGTTATCGTTGTTGAATGATAGGTAATATTCTGCCCAGCCTGCTGTTCAGGAAGTTTCCATCAAAGCACAGGACACAAAGTGCCCCAGTGTCGAAGGAGGCTCTGAAGGATAATGTAAATCTGACAGCAAAGCTGCTGAGGCCTACAGGCAGGAAGGAGCCTGCTGGGGCGCCTTGGGAAGGCAGTTAGAAAATGAACAGATGAGAAACGAGCGATCCACTCGTTTTGTCTGTAGTGTTGTTTCCTCCACGGTCCCCCTTGACTTTCTGGGATAAGCAGAGCCAAAAGCCAAAGGGGGAGGGTGGTAAATGTCCCTCCAGGCCTCTGCCTGCCTGTGTGGCTTGAGCTAACCACATGTTGTGCTGTGCTTTGGGCTGAGTCTTGCTCCAATTCCCCAACACCTGGGCCAGGCAGCTGGCCATCGTGCAGCAGCACCACAGATCATAGAATCCCTACAGTGCAGAAGGAGGCCATTTGACCCATCAAGCTTGCACCAACCACAATCCCACCCAGGCCCTATCCCCATAACCCCACATATTTACCCTGCTAAGCCCTCTGACACTAAGGAGCAATTTAGCATGGCCAATCCACCTAACCTGCACCTCTTTCGACTGTGTGAGGAAACCGGAGCATCCGAAGGAAACCCAGAGAGACAGGGGGAGAACGTGCAGACTCTACACAGACAGTGACCCAAGCCGGGAATCGAACCCGGGTCCCTGTGAGGCAGCAGTGCTAACCACTGTGCCACCGTGCACAGGGACGGGCAACACAGTGCCACAGGGATAATGTCAAACCATGTGGCTCCTACCTCCCCTCATTGCCAAGGCAGCATACACAAGTGATTCAACCTCACAATGCTGCACTGAAACTGTACCATTCATTCTACTCGCAGTTTTTGAGCTTTTCCAATCTTTGCAAAGATATAATCCAGGGAATGCAAGTTCAAAGCCTACCATTTACAGTCAATCTTTTCAGATGAATTGGAAATTGTAAAAGTTGGGACCAGTAAAAGTGGCCTTGCAGATACCCCGATTGTTGTTAGAAGCCAGCTGGGTCAATAACAATGTTTTCGGCTGTGCCTGACTGGTTAGGCCTATATATGACCCCATACTTCACATCAGTGTGACTGCCTCTTAACTGCCCTGGGCAAGTGGCCTCGCAATTCATTCAGTTGTATCAAAACCATATCTGATGGTTCAAGAAGGCAGTCGACTACCATCACCTCAATGTATGGGCAATAAGGATTGGCCTTGCCAGTGATGCTGACAGCCTGGGAATGAATAGAATCATAGAATCCTACAGTGCAAAAAGCGGCCATTCGGCCCATTGAGTCTGTACCGACCACAATCCCGCCCAGGCTCTATCCCCATATCCCTACATATTTACCCACTAATCTCGCTAACCTATGCATCCCAGGATGCGAAGGGGCAATTTTTAGAATGGCCAATCAACCTAGCCCGCACATCTTTGGACTGTGGGAGGAAACCGGAGCACCCGGAGGAAACCCACGCAGACATGAGGAGAATGTGCAAACTCCACACAGACAGTGACCCGAGCTGGGATTTGAACCCAGGTCGCTGGAGCTGTGAAGCAGCAGTGCTAACCACTGTGCTACCGTGCTGCCCATGGAATAAAGACATGCGCTTAGGTTCCTTGTTCTTTAAACAGTTACAGATCATACTCCCTCATCTGGCCAGCCCCACTGCCAACCACTGCCTCTCGGCAGAAGAGCATTAATAAGTACATGGCCTGATGACGAGAGGACGCATTGTCCAGGTTATGGGGTCAGGGGTGGAGATGGGTACTGAGGAACGGCTGTCCTCCAAATGTTTAAATAGATTCAGATTGTGGCCCTGGCCAGTCAGATGGACAATTCGCCTATTTCTTCAAGTGCTTATTTTATTTATTAGTGTCACAAGTAACCTTACATTAACACTGCAATGAAGGTACTGTCTCCACACTCTGGCGCCTGTTCAGGTGCACTGAGGGAGAATTTAGCATGGCCAATGCACCTAACCAGCACGTCTTTTGGACTGTGGGAGGAAACCTACGCAGACACGGGGAGAACGTGCAGACTGCACGCAGACAGTGACCCGAGACCGGGATCGAACCCTGGCACTGAGAGGCAGCAGTGCTAACCACTGTGCCGCCATGACTAATTTAACTGTACACTTTCAAAGGGAACACTGTGGTTCGAGGGCAGGAGTATGATTGATTTGTGAAGGTCTCTCCTCTGAAGCAGGATTCCGGTGGTTGTCACGGAGCAGAAGCAGAATCTGCCTCAAACAGAGTTGAGGAAATCCCCCCAGTGGTTGTTAGCGTATCTTCACACCCACACTGCTTCTTCACTCTTTGGGGGAAGCGATGGAAGGATTCCTGAGCTGATTATGAACGCTTCTCCCGTGGCCAACAAGTCCTGATGTTGGACTCGAACCCAGAGTTTCTGGCCCGGTGGTAGGGGCGCTACCCATTGTGCCACTACCCATTGTGCCACAAGGCCCCCTACCCCCGGAGATGGAGAGCTGAGAGAACGTGGGTCCGAGGTCCATCCAAACGTTCTGCCCTTACCGCATCATACCTCCGATTCTCGCAAACCGTGTCCCACAACATCTGCATGAGGCACGTGCTAGCTTCACCTTATGGAGCCACAATATCTGTCACACCTTTGCCCAAAATGCCTTGCAGACATTTTCCATTCGGTTTTAACAACTGTCAGGGTAGTGGCGCACTCTGGCCATTAGGTGGAGTAAATTCCTGCAAACCTTCCTCTCAATTGTGCTGTCATTTTCTGTCTGAAAGGAGCGATGTTCCATTAACTGACCGTGAGAGACAGCACATTATTGATGCAGCTACTTCAACAAATGGCATCATTTCACAGAGGATCTCTTTCACAACACATGGCACTAAATCTCACGTTCGGACAAACACCACGCTCGCATGTTTACCTTGGCAGATCTTTGACGCGAGACCTGCAGGGGGAAAGTATGAAGGAGGTACAGGAGAAAACGTATTAAAGTGTTAATCGGAAGAAGGTGAATCACAATTCAGCATCTTACCCTGGCTGTGAAATCTACAGCAGCACCTCGATTCAGTAAGAGTGTTGCTACATTTATATTCCCGTAGTGAGCAGCTATATGGAGAGGAGTAAAACCACTCTGAAAGAAAGAAAAGATTTTCAGCTTTCAGTTTTGCTGCCATTATGAACATCAGCCTCAAAGGCACTTTATTCACCACAGGCTTTTTAAGCAGTTGCTGGTTAGCTGAGGATGTGCACTTAGCCCCACAGACAGAACTCAGCAATGCCACATCCTCACTCCAGGCCCTGTTTGGTTTGCCACTGCTACACAAAGAACCACCTGCGCTTTACTCCAGTGTCAGTCGGTCAGTGCCTTCAGTAACTCAAGGTGAAGGAGGTCTGCAAGTCCTGAGGTGCGGTGAGCGCTCGATCACAACCTGGAGGGGCCACACACGGAATCCCTACAGTGCAGAAGGAGGCCGTTCAGCCCATCGAGTCTACACCGACTCTGACAGAATATCTTACCCAGGCTCTCTCCCCGTAACCCCGTGCATCTGTGAGGATTCACCCTGTCCCCTTATGGCAGCAATTATCCAACAGCCCTGCATATCGAAAGTTTAAAGTTTATTAGTGTGACAAGTAGGCTTACATCAACACTGCAATGAAGTTACTGTGAAAATCCCCTGGTCTCCACACTCTGGTGCCTGTTCGGGTACACTGAGGGAGAATTTAGCACGGCCAATCACCTAACCAGCACAGCTTTCAGACTGTGGGAGGAACCCAGATCACCTGGAGGAAACCCACGCAGACACGGGGAGAACGTGCAGACTCCGCACAGTTACCCGAGGCTGGAATTGAACCTGGGTCCCTGGTGTTGTGAGGCAGCAGCGCTAACCAGTGTGCCATCGTGCTGCCCACTCCCAGTCTCTCTGGATGTTTGTGTGGGTTTGATGATCTCCGGAAACATCCACACGGGAGAGGTTTGCACAAAGTGAATGAGCTGGAAGTACAGATCTTGTTTGGGACGTGGGTTCAACAGAACCTCTGATAATCCCTGGCAGTATATTAACAGGAATATAAATTCACAGTAAAGGAACAATGTTAGAAGATTCCCTCTACAAGCCAGGCTGCGGAACAAGTGTTAATTTTGTTAAATTCCACACTCTGCAATTCTGAAAGGGATCCTCCCCTGAATGCCAGCATGTCTCACAGTTTATGTGACTGGTGTTTAATGAATTTCTTACATTTGCATGTTCTGCTGCATTACTCCCCTTTTTTTTGTAACCCAAAGGCAGCAGAATTTCAGTTTATTTTATTTATTAGTGTCACAAGTAGGCTTACATTAACACTGCAATGAAGTTACTGTGAAAATCCTCTGGTCGCCACACTCCGGCACCTGTTCGGGGGTACACTGAGGGAGAATTTAGCATGGCCAATGCACCTAACCAGCACGTCTTTCAGACTGTGCGACGATACCGGAGCATCCGGAGGAAACCCACGCAGACACGGGGAGAACGTGCAGACTCTGCACAGATAGTGACCCATCCAGGGAATTTAGAATGGTCTAGTTTGGACCAGGGAGCGGCGCGGCCTTGGAGGGCCGAAGGGCCTGTTCCTGTGCTGTATTGTTCTTTGTTCTTGAACCCGGGTCCCTGGCGCTGCGAGGCAGCAGTGCCAATTCACCATGAACGCATGGGTTTAACAAAGTGATAATAGTTTGTCACTCGTCCCAGCTCCAGACCTTGTCCCATGAACTGATTTGCAGAAGAGCCTTTTTCAGGATTGAATCCCGTCAGAACCGAGACGCTGATCAAAATGAAAATGGGGAGATGTGTATAACATCCAGAGTCAAGATTACCTCTGCTAACTCGAAAGTGTAGTCTCCAAACCCCCGCAGGAGTGAGCTGGCTACAAAGAGGTCAATTTGAAACATTCTGCTGAGGATTCAAGTGTGCAATGAGGTTTGTGCTCCAGCAGTTCTTTACACCAATATTAGGTGGTAACCCATTATCTAGGGACTGGCTCACCCCTCACCTTTACCAGCAACACAGCTTGTGTAACAACCTTGCACGGACTTTAACCCTATGCGCCAGCATGGGAACGGCATGGCTTTCAATCCAGTATGGTCAACTTACTGTACTGGGAGGGTAGACAAAATCTTGCATTAAGCAGGTGCAAATGGACATACTACAGTAAAATCTGCAAGGTAACACTCACTGCATCAAGCCTTTTTAAAGCTTGAAAGATAGAAAGTGACTTACGCATCAGTGGAATTGTACACCGTGGATTATATAATATGCAGAAAAACAAAGAGGGTGACCCAGTTATTGGATCTTGCAGTAAAAACTCAAACCACACAGTTAAAATGCATCACTTGCCTGTGGCTCCAAGTGTGCTCAAAGGGTACAGGCCATCCCGTCGGAGAGGTGGGCTGTTAGCACAACGTGACAAGTAGTTCACACAGTGGAGGCTATTTCCCTTTCAACAGAGGCATCTGCTGCAGCCATCAGCAGAATACTAGAGCTGGCAGCCACATCCTTAGCCAGTCCCATGGAGACGCCATGGCAGACCCAGCGTTGACAAAGTCCCCACGACTGTCAATTGTGGATTTACTCTCTTCCCAGCCGGGAGTCTGGGACAGCACATTCCCCTTTATGGGAGCGGCAAAGAGAACATGGTGACGATCCAGGTGACTTTTACGTGACCACAAGAGAAAAAAAACTGGAAAATCTCAGCAGGTCTGGCAGCGTCTGTGAGGAGAGAAAAGAGCTGATATTTTGAGTCCAGATGATCTCACAGTATAAATATCTCCCACTTTCTAAACCTTTTAGCTTTCACAAAGGGTCATCTGGACTCGAAACGTCAGCTCTTTTCTCTCCTTACAGATGCTGCCAGACCTGCTGAGATTTTCCAGCGTTTTCTCTTTTGGTTTCAGATTCCAGCATCCGCAGTAATTTGCTTTTATCCAGTTATTTATTGTGCGTGACCAGGCCTGGCCGGAGAGGTTTCATAAACTGACAAGTGTTTGGATCGATGAAATGGACCTTCCCTTTCCCAGAACCCGGATCAAATCCGGCGCCAATTGTGTTTTTTTTTTGTTGGTGATCGGATACATTTGGGATGCAGTCCCACTTGGCAGGTGGTTCATCTCAATCGCGGTGTCGTGTTAAGGCAGGGCTTGGCATCTCGTGTTTGAGTGATTAAGAGCATGCAACTAAGAATTTGGGCTCCACACTACCGGAATCCTGGAATTTCGAAGTGCATTTGCAAAAACGTTCAGCAAGTTTCATAGCCATGCTTTCTGTGGGGAGGCGGAGGGGGGTGGGGGGGAAAGATACTGTGTTGAAGGGATGTGACCGTGTTTCTTTTTTAAGGATCTCAAAGCCCCTCTTTGCTGACACTTGCAGGGTAAGTGTCATGCAGCAGCCTAAGAAGTCAATCTTGGATGCACGCTCGATCAGGGCTGTCTGCAGTTCTCAGTAACATTTATTACACGTACAGCGCACAAGAAACAATACTTTTCACTGTATACTAATACACGTGACAATAATCAATCAAATCCAATCCATCGCCACTCTCGCCAGAGCCCAGTCGGCTTGTCAGTGTACGATTGAGTTTGTGTTCCGATCAAAATGATAGAAGGGAAATTCACCATCTTTGGCAACTTTCAAAAGGGGCAACAGAAGGAGGAATAACAGGGGAATATTCTGTGCCTAACGCCCCCCCAGCCCAGATCCAACTGCAGAAAGCCCTGCGCTTTGATCTATTTCTCCAGTTTTGGACATGCTACGTTATCGGAAGCCATTAAAAGTCTCCAAATCATAAAAAAAGGAAGCATAGCCAGTTAACAAAGAGAGATGGAGAAGCAGTAGCAGCACAAAGGTTATGAGTGAGGTGGCGTAGAACATATATACCTCTGTGGTCCTATTCACCATCATCTAGGGTAGCACATTGGGCGGAGAAGAGAAAGGAAAGAAAAATGAAGGATTAGTTCACCAACGGGTGATGCGAGCTCCGAAAGCCCTGCGATGACAAACAGAAGAGAAAGCAGTGATCCAAGCAAAATGGGGGAAGTAGAGACAGCAACAAAACACAGAGGAGGAAAGGAAAAGACGGAGTGGGCAGGGCTGAGGAGGAAAAGATTCCTGGCACACCGACTCAACATTAGCCAAAATATCCCCGCAAATGAAAACAACTCAACACAACTTTTTGAGAACAAAAGCAATCACAGGAACCCCTGGGAAACAAAGAGTTGGTAAACATTTACTTTTGTTAACCTGGGTACGGGGTCGCCAACTCTGGTTGGACACATTCCTGGAGGTTCCATCACCTACCCTCCAGCTACCCCACCCCCAGGCTCCTGTCATTCACCTCCAAGCACATCCATCCTGGCACATCATGGCCTTCTCAAGCCAATGGGAAAAGGGACAGGTATTTTGTTACCAAACTGGATGCTCAGAATATTGTAAATAAAGTGAGTTGGAACACCCTCCTGGGTCACTCACAACGGTGTTCTGGACATTAATCTGCAATTCTTGAAGACTCCTGTTCAATCTTGGAGGTTAGGCAACCTCCTTAAAGGGTACCAAAAAACAAATGAAGAAAAAAGACCATAACTTTGGTGTTTGCTTTGCTTACTCCGAATGTGCATCTTAACTTGACAACACAATTGTCAGGTTAGAGAGAGAGAGATAGTCATGAGTGAGACAGAAAGAGAGCCATGATTAGAGAGAGAGAGAGAGAGACAGAGACAGACAGACAGACAAATTGGAGAGAGACAGTGAGAGAGAGAGAGAGATAGTCATGAGTGAGACAGAAAGAGAGCCACGATTAGAGAGAGAGAGAGACAGACAGACAGACAGACAGACAGAATAGAGAGAGACAACGAGAGAGAGACAGTCACAGGTGAGAGAGAAAGAGAGCCATGATTCGAGAGAGAGAGTGAGGGAGAGACAGACAGGTTGGAGAGAGACACAGAGAGAGAGAGAGAGAGACAGTCACAGGTGAGAGAGAAGGAGTGCCATGATTCGAGAGAGGGAGAGAGAGAGAGAAGACAGGCTGGAGAGAGACACAGAGAGAGAGAGAGAGACAGTCACAGGTGAGAGAGAAAGAGAGCCATGATTCGAGAGAGGTATAGAGGGAGCGGAAGGGCCACAATTAGAGAGAGACAGAGGGGGTTACGATTAGAGAGAGGCCACATGTTGTAGTAAAGCACACACGTGTTGAGCGGGGCTTACCTTGGACTCCACGTCAGCATTGTGGTCGTTCTGGAGGAGCAGTGCAGCAGCTTTGGTGTCGTCCTTGCGGGCAGCAATGTGCAAGGCCGGCAAGCGGACCTTCCCCTTCGTGTCGTTCTCCAGCAGCAGCGAGACCACCTGGTCGTGGCCTTGCTGGAGCGCGACAGCCAGTGGCGTAAAGCCATCCTGCAGGAGGAAAAGAGAAGGCACAATGATATCCCTGGCACAGTTAGTATGGAGGACCCCCCCCCCGCTTACCGAGAAAATGGTGAGATTGTGGAATCAGGGCTATGAACAGCGTAAAAATAGATTTCAGGGGAAAGTAGATAAGTACAGCAGGGACAAAAAAATAGATGGTTCTGCCAGTAAGACTGAGATGAAACAGGGAGGGAGGAGCAGAAACACCAGTACAGAGCAGAATGATCTGTGTGTAAATCCCACATAAATTTAAATAACTTGTCATGTAACGACAGTGTTTGAACTCAGCTTGGTAAGAGTGTTTGTTCTCCATATGAAGGAGGTTCCCAGCACTGACCAGTGACTGTCAGGGTGGTCCCTTTCCCTGAATGGTTTCCAACTCACTACCTTCACCTCAGCGAGATTATTCGGTGATGTTGTTGTCCTTGAGGGCCGGGTAGCATTGAGCCTCAGACAACACGCGCCAAATGTTTAAATCCACCTTCCCATTCACTGGCACTGCATCAGTTGACTAATCGAGTTGCCCTTTCAAAAAGCCAGCAGAGGCATATGGGCCTGTGAGCTGTACGATCCTATAATCAGCAGCAAACATTGCTTACAATAACAGATATTAAGCCATCTGATTTGGAGTTTGACTCTGCATTGTGGGCCAACCCACAGCACATGGACCGCAGCGATTCAATAAGGCAGCTCACCACCACCTTCTCAAGGGGCAACTAGGGATGGGCAATAAATGCTGGCCAGCCAGCGACGCCCATGTCCCACAAACGAAAAAAACCTCACACATTCTATTCCGTAATATTCACCAGATAAGGAATTCATGAATGGAAGTGATGATTGTGGATCTTGACATTGGAGGAGTGCTTGCCAAGAGCATTGAGTTCAATCCCCATGGAGACTTGAGTATGTAACATATCCTGACACTCCAGGGCAATACTGAGGGAGTGCCACACTGGCAAAGCTGCTGTCTCCTGAATGAGAGACCCTGCCTGCTCTCTCCAGGGGATATCAAAGGTCCTGTGGCACCATTTGAGTAAGCACTGGAGAGCTCTCCCCAATGTTCTGGCTAACACTGATTCCTCAATCCAGATGTGGGAATGCCCGATTTGGCCATTTCTCACATTGCTGTGTGTGGACGATCACTGTGCTGACAGCTGTGGGCCTTGGGTTTATCAAACCAAAAATGTCCCATGTGATTCATAAGGAAAATACAACTGAGGAACCTCTTCATGCGCTGTGCCCCCCATGTTGCCGTGTTTTTAAGCAATGCTGAAGTGTGCTGCGGCTATATTGATCAATACAGAGAGAATGGAGACGTGAACTTACCTCAGTCGCGATGCTCTGACTTGCACCATTGTCGAGAAGAAACTTCACTACTTCAAGGTGATTCTCCTGCGCTGCCATGTATAACGGGGTGAAGCCATTCTGCAAATTGAGGGAGAAGAAAGGTCACTTTGAGGCAGTCTGTAAAGCTTTAGGGTGAGTTTTTAAGCTGCATCTTTTCTCTTAAAGGGGAATTTTATCCCAGGAGTGACTAGTTTGCTCTGTCCACACTTATGGACTAAGAGGCAGCGAATGACCCGTCTGTATTTCCAACATTTGCAATACTTTTCTCTTCACTTTGAAGTTTTTGGATTTTGAATATGCCCCAGTGCATGAAGCGGTTGAAGAGAAAGTTGGGGAGAAACAGACCAGCCGTGATCTAATTGGAGAGGGGAGGAACTGGCTCGAGGGGCTGAATGGCCAACTCCTGTTCCTATAAGGTGGTCAGAGTTCAACCATTCTCTCTGTTCTATTTTCTCAGCCCAGGGTAGTGGCAGCAGGGGTGGGGAGGAAGAAATTCAAACAAACAATAGGATTAAAAGGCACTAGGGTGGCACAGTGGCTAGCACTGCAGCCTCACAGCGCCAGGGACCCGGGTTCAATTCCTGGCTTAGGTCACTCTCTGTGTGGAGTTTGCATGTTCTCCCCGTGTCTGCGTGGGTTTCCTCCGGGTGCTCCGGTTTCCTCCCACAGTCCAAAGATGTGTGGGTTAGGTTGATTGGTTATGCTGAATTGCCCTAATGTCAGGGGGATTAGCAGCGTAAATATGTGGAGTTATGAAGATAGGGCCTGGGTAAGATTGTTGTCAGTGCAGGCTTGATGGGCTGAATGGCCTCCTTCTGCACCATAGGGATTCTGTGAGACTGGAGAAGTTTGTCTTGGGGGCCAGGGACAGGTAGGAGGATAACTCCGAGCAGCTTTTACTGATGAAGCTGACATTTTCCCCTCCCTAGCTCAGGCCCCAGGGTGAAGGCCTTGATTACATAATTGGGCCCAAATCTGCATCTTTAAATAAGAGTCCCTCTTTCTTCATGCTGTTGTCCCGCTAGTCTACTCGAACGAGCAGGTTAGATCAGGATCAGTCAGGAAGGTAGCAGACTAAGAGGGGTTCAGTGGGCAGGTTTAGTTTAATTGTCCCCCACTACACAGCTCCCAGGCTGTTCCCTAGTGGAGGGAAGCATTAACCTCGGGGTCAGAGCATTTGTCACCATGTGTGAAGGAAGCAGAGTCAGCATACCCAGTTTCTACTGAAACCAGTTATCTAGACAGCACTGGCATGTACCCTGAGCACTGCTGGTACCTAAACCGCTGCCCAGGGAACTGGTTTGATCAAGGGCTGTGTGCCCCCCCCCCTGATCTGTACCCAGTGCCAACATGCAGGAAAACCTGGGGTACACGCGCAGGCAAGTGGCACTGCTGAGCACTCTGCCAATGCGGGGACCCAGAAAGACAATGGAGGAAGTTAAGATACACAAAGTGCCCTTCGGGAGCAGAATGGGGACAAATAATTAATGCCAGCTCCTGGAGCGCAAGTGGTAACAGGACAGAGAACAACTGGCCCCTTTAATTAATTCACCTCAAGCAGCAACTTTTTACCAAAATCATTTGTAGATCAGCCGTATAGGAATTCTGTACAGATAACCAAACTTAACTAAATCAATGAATTCACTTGAAGAGATTTTCTCTTGAATACCGTCAGGGGAAATTGTTAAATCCTTCCTTTTTTTAATATTTGGAATACTGAGTCACCCGTGCTGGTGTCCTCCATTGTGTGAAAGACATTGTGTTCAGGGCTAAGCTTTAACCTTAATATAACCTTTGCACGTCAGCTGGGAGAGTCAACTGGTTCATTCTCACCCATTTCAACGTAAAGCCAACTTGCTTTTAATAGATAGTGAAACATCAGATTGTGGATGGAACGTGCGCTTTCAACCAAACGCATCTTTATCCTGATTTAACAATCAAACCCCTTTGCTTTGAAGCCATCTTGTGGAGGCTGAGCTTCCTTGTTGCACATTCCAGGCACGTAACAATGCAGTTAGTGAGACTCGGGCTAACTGAACTGGGGATCAAGGGTTACGTACATCTCCAGCGCTCCTCTGCAAACTGGAGCTAATGCACGAATGCAGTGCAAGGTGGATTAGGTTCCGGATGCCACATTTTGTGCAGCTGTCTATTGGCAAACCGGCCACAAAACATAAATGCTGCCAGCTGCCGTTACTCTGTGAAGTAATTAGTTTATAAACACGCACTCGCCTGATGTTTTAAACTTTCCATTAAACGTTTAACTGCTGTTCCGGTACTTCGGAGAAATTATGGTTTGAACTTTCCAGTAAGTTCAAGACAGGCAGGAACTGGAAGAGGCCATTCAGCCCCTCCAACCAGTTCCATCGTTCATCGAGATCGTGGCTGATTGGTATTTTAACTGCATTCATCCGTCTTAACAGCCTAACCTTATACACCCCTGTCAACAACAATCTAGCAATCTCAGAGGGGCAGGAGTTCCACATTGCCACTGGCTTTCTGGCAAAGCCCCGGAATGGCCCGGCTCTCAATTTAACTAATGCCCCCTCGTTCCGGACCCTCCCAGTGGAGGAAATTGGTTCCCTATCCACACCATCAAATCCTTTAAATCAACATAAACACCACTAACTGATCACCACTTACACCTACACAAATAAAGCTAATGTATGCAAACTGCCTGAATCATTTAACCCTTTCAGTCCTCGTATCACTTTGGTGAATCTGCAAAGCAGAATAAAAGACCCAAACAATGGAACAGCGATGACCCATGCACCGGGGAGGGGGCTGCAAACGCACTGGGGTCTGGGCTGTACGCACATATGGGAGAGTGGGTTGCGTATGCGCGCACGGGGGGGGGGGGGGGGGGGCTGCGTACGCGCGCACCAGGGGAGGGGGCGGGCTGCGTACGCGCGCACCGGGGGGGGTGGGCTGTATGCACACACTGGGCAGTGGGCTGTACGCACACACTGGGCAGTGGGCTGTACGCACACACTGGGCAGTGGGCTGTACGCACACACTGGGCAGTGGGCTGTATGCACACACCGGGGAGCGGGCTGTACGCACACACTGGGCAGTGGGCTGTACGCACACACTGGGGAGCGGGCTGTACGCACACACTGGGGCAGTGGGCTGTACACACACACCGGGGAGCGGGCTGTACACACACACCGGGGAGCGGGCTGTACACACACACACACTGGGCAGTGGGCTGTACACACACACCGCGGAGTGGGCTGTACACACACACACTGGGCAGTGGGCTGTACACACACACCGGGGAGCGGGCTGTACACACACACACTGGGCAGTGGGCTGTACACACACACACACTGCAGAGTGGGCTGTACACACACACACTGGGCAGTGGGCTGTACACACACACACCGCGGAGCGGGCTGTACACACACACACCGGGGAGCGGGCTGTACACACACACCGGGGAGCGGGCTGTACACACACACCGGGGAATGGGCTGTACACACAGACACCAGGGAACGGGCTGTACACACACACCGGGGAGCGGGCTGTGTACACACACTGGGGAGTGGGCAGTGTACACACACCGGGGAGCGGGCTGTACACACACACCGGGGAGCAGGCTGTACACACACACTGGGAGCAGGCTGTACACACACACTGGGGAGTGGACTGTACACACACACCGGGGAGCGGGCTGTACGCACACACTGGGCAGTGGGCTGTACGCACACACTGGGCAGTGGGCTGTACACACACACTGGGCAGTGGGCTGTACGCACACACTGGGCAGTGGGCTGTACACACACACTGGGCAGTGGGCTGTACACACACACTGGGCAGTGGGCTGGACACACACACTGGGCAGTGGGCTGGACACACACACTGGGCAGTGGGCTGTACACACACACACTGCAGAGTGGGCTGTACACACACGCACCGGGGAGCGGGCTGTACACACACACCGGGGCAGTGGGCTGTACACACACACCGGGGAATGGGCTGTGTACACACACTGGGGAGTGGGCAGTGTACACACACCGGGGAGCGGGCTGTACACACACACCGGGGAGCAGGCTGTACACACACACTGGGAGCAGGCTGTACACACACACTGGGAGCAGGCTGTACACACACACTGGGGAGTGGACTGTACACACACTGGGGAGTGGACTGTACACACACTGGGGAGTGGACTGTACACACACTGGGGAGTGGACTGTACACACACTGGGGAGTGGACTGTACACACACACTTTGGGGAGTGGTCTATACTAAAAGATGAGGATTGAATCTTGGTAGGATGCAGGGCCTCTCATCTGTTCTATTTGAACCTGTTTTGCAGAATTCCCCCTGCTGTACTCTGTATATACAAATCGAGTTGGCAAATACACCTGGACACAAAGTGGGTGTATTTTCTGAGTCAAACTAGTTCGTTTACACAGAATCTTGCATTTGACGGATGAAAATATCTCACTTTTCAGCCTGGAGTTGCTATTTGATTCTAGTTTTCTTAAACTCATTCTCCACGCAGTTCAATGTGAGGTGGTCGGTGCAGCTCTGACGTATTCGACCGAATTACCATTCTTTACAAAAGCATCAATGGATTGTGCAGTAGTGGACACTTTTATGCATCACTTTTCCAGTAAAACATCCGTCATCAGCCACACGAGGCTTTTCATTGTCTTGCTAACTTTCCTCCAATCACTCCACTCTTCCTCATTCAATTTTCTCAAAATGCATTCACTCTGAACCTTCCCTCGATTGGTCAGTAATAATGACAAAGTGATCCATCGCAACAAATCCAATCGATCACACCAAATTCCCTCAAATCCGATCGATCACACCAATTATACATAAAAATTAGACATAAAAAATGTTTTCCCTTGATTCCAGTATGTTTTTAACAAAAATATCATTGGACAATGAGGAGGAAAGCTTTTCTCCCGAATGCTGCAGAAAGACATGTTGCCAAATCTTTTGTCTTGCACTCACCGTGTTTGACCTGATGAGTGTGAGACAAAGGGGGGAGTTTTCCCGTCCCGCCCGCCACGGGAATTGTAGCGTGTGCGCGGACCATGCAAACGTCCGTTGACCCTGGGCGGGATTTTGCGTCCAAAGTGTTTCAGCTACATTTCTCTCTTTTCAGCAGTTATCTATTTCATCTTCTTCCCGATCTAGTCTCTTCTTTCTGCCTGGTTCTTTCCTTCCATTTCCATTCGCTGGATGCTGCTCTCTCACCTTCTCTGACTGTGTCAAACCTGAGCTTTGATTTTGGCTATCACCCACATTTAATGGTTGGGATTGTGTTAATTGATTTATTTCTCTCAATCGAAGACCCTGACTCACTTTGTTCTGGACTCAGTGATACCAGGAAACGGGCAGTTTCTTTCAGATCTGCACTTGGGCTCTCGGAGGAATTTGGGTTACATAGAACATAGAACATTACAGTGCAGTACAGGCCCTTCGGCCCTCGATGTTGCGCCGACCAGTGAAACCAATCTAAAGCCCCTCTAATCTACACTATTCCAATATCATCCATATGTTTATCCAATAACCATTTGAATGCTCTTATAGAATATAGACTGGTTTTGTCATTGGTTTTGTCTGCCAGTCTGTGATTTCAACTTGTGGGCCATACCTGTTCTCACCCCACGGAAATTGGCCCTCCCTCAATTAATATTTTTAAGTTGAATTGCTTTGTCCTTTTTCATAACCAATCCAAATCTTATACAATGACTATTCCCTAAATGTCTCCTACTGATACTTGACCATGGTATTTCAGTAACGTATTTAAGCTATCACATCACTGCCACATATATATAAAAACTGATAGATTCATAGAATCCCTACAGAAGGAAGCCATTCAGCCCATCAAGCCTGCACCAATAACAATCTCACCCAGGCCCTATCCTCATAACCCCACGTATTCACCCTGTTAATCCCCCTGATTATGGGAAATTTATCCTGCTCTCCCTTGGTCAGATTTCCTCTTTTAAACAAATGATCGACATGACATTGACAGAGTCTCTCTCCAAGCTTCACTCAACTAAACCTCCTCCAAGGAACATGTTTCAATACAAACCTGTAAGCTAAGCAATCCTGGTGTAGACTGTGGGGTTATCCCCCTGTCAGGGAACAGAGAGCTGTCTAGTTTGTGTTGTTGGGAAGTTGCTGTCTAACCTGTCACTGGGTGAATACTTGTGCCGAGACCTCGTCACAAATCTGTACACTTCTTTCTGCAGCACCATTCGCTGTGGGCTAACATGGTGCGATTCGAGGGTGTTTGTGACTCCGCTCTGACTCAGAAATATTTCACACTCTTCCGACGTGAACTGCAGACAATTATCTGACATCAACAGCTCTGGAAACCCATAAATTGCAGACCAACTTCTCAAAACATCATCCGCTTTGGCACTTGTGGCACTGGACATAGGCGTAACATTTATCCACTGGCCACAATTATTGATCAACAAGGTACTCCTTCCCTTCCACTTCAAAGAAACCAAATGTACTTCCCATGGTTTTCATGCGTTTGATAATGGAACGAAAGGAACCTTGGTTGGATCATTTCTCATTCTGAGACATGACCTTGCACCAAAACACTTCAATTTTTCCATCTGGATACCTTTGTGCTATTGTTTTCATTCGGACTATCCCTGTGTGCACTTGGTGAAGTTCCTCCAACAGTCCCTCTCTAAATCTTGGTGGAATAATGATAGTTATACTGTCATGTTGTGGCACTCTAGCGTCATCTAGAGATTTCAGGTTTGTTTGGAACCATAAGACCAGAAGATATAGGAGCAGAATTAGGCCACTCGGCCCATCAAGTCTACTCTGCCATTCAATCATGGCTGATATGATTCACATCCCCATTCTCCTGCCTTCTCCTCAAAGTAGGAAGTCTCACAACATCCAGAACTGGCTCGCCCAAAGGAGGCAGAGATTGTGTATAGATGGGTCTTTTTCTAAATGGAGGTCGGTCACCAGTGGTGTGCTCCAGGGATCTGTTCTGGGACCCTTGCTGTTTGTCATTTTCATAAATGACCTGGATGAGGAAGTGGAGGGATGGGTTGGTAAGTTTGCCGACGACATGAAGGTTGGTGGGGTTGTGGATAATCTGGAGGGATGTCAGAAGTTACAGAGGGACATAGATAGGATGCAAGACTGGGCGGAGAAGTGGCAGATGGACTTCAACCCAGATAAATGCGTAGTGGTCCATTTTGGCAGGTCGAATGGGACGAAGGAGTACAATATAAAGGGAAAGACTCTCAGTATGGTAGAGGATCAGAAGGACCTTGGGGTCCGGGTCCATAGGACTCTAAAATCGGCCCCGCAGGTGGAGGAGGTGGTTAAGAAGGCGTATGGTGTGCTGGCCTTTATCAATCGAGGGATTGAGTTTCGGAGTCCGGGGATAATGATGCAGCGATATAAGACCCTCGTCAGACCCCACTTGGAGTACTGTGCTCAGTTCTGGTCGCCTCATTACAGGAAGGATGTGGAAAAGATTGAAAGGGTGCAGAGGAGATTTACAAGGATGTTGCCTGGATTGAGTGGCATGCCTTATGAGGAAAGGCTGAGGGAGCTCGGTCTTTTCTCCTTGGAGAGACGTAGGATGAGAGGAGACCTAATAGAGGTATATAAGATGTTAAGAGGCATAGATCAGGTGGACTCTCAGAGGCTTTTTCCCAGGGTGGAAATGGCTGCTATGAGAGGACACAGGTTTAGGGTGCTGGGGGGTAGGTACAGGGGAAATGTTAGGGGGAAGTTTTTCACACAGAGGGTGGTGGGCGAGTGGAATCGGCTGCCGTCAGTGGTGGTGGAGGCAAACTCAATAGGGTCTTTTAAGAGACTCCTGGATGAGTACATGGGACTTAATAGGATGGAGGGTTATAGGTAGGCCTAAAAGGTAGGGATATGTTTGGCAC
This sequence comes from Mustelus asterias, assembly GCF_964213995.1. NCBI lineage: Eukaryota > Metazoa > Chordata > Chondrichthyes > Carcharhiniformes > Triakidae > Mustelus > Mustelus asterias. Next base: position 55,698,392 of record NC_135811.1, read on the forward strand.
AACTTGTGGGGCCGAAGGGCCTGTTTTGTCTGTAGTTTTCTATGTTTCTATCATGTTAAAGTCCAACAGGTTTATTTGGAATCACGAGCTTTCGGAGTGCTGCTCCTTCACCAGGTGAGTGGAGAGGTAGGTTTCACAAACAAGGCATATATAGACAGAGATACAATTGCAAAATAATTACAGAATGGAATGTGAAGAATGGTTGGAATGTGAGTCTTTACAGCTAATCAAGTCTTTACAGGTACAGACAGTGTGCGTGGAGAGGGGGATAATCACAGGTTAAAGAGGTGTGAATTGCCTCAAGGATTGTCTCAGGACAGTTAGTAGGATTTTGCAAACACAGGCAGTATGATGGGTGTTAGCCTGTGATTATCCCTCTCTCCACGCACACTGTCTGTACCTGTAAAGACTTGATTACTGTAAAGACTCACATTCCAACCATTCTTCACATTCCAACTGTAATTATCTTGTAATTGTGTCTCTGTCTATACATGCCGTGTTTGTGAACCTATCTCTACTCGCCTGATGAAGGAGCAGCGCTCCAAAAGCTCGTGATTCCAAATAAACCTGTTGGACTTTAACCTGGTGTTGTGAGACTTCTTACTGTGCCCATCCCAGTCCAACGTCGACATCTCCACGTCATTCTCCCCAGACAACAAAGAGTATTTATTGCTATTTATTAAGAGAAATTTGGTGCAGGAGTTGGCTGCCCTGGAGCCGTGCTCCACTCTTTATGATGTTCTGCTGTCTTAAGAACATAAGAACTAGGAGCAGGAGTAGGCCATCTGGCTCCTCGAGCCTGCTCCGCCATTCAATAAGATCATGGCTGATGTTTTTGTGGACTCAGCTCCACTTACCCGCCCACTCACCATAACCCTTAATTCCTTTACTGTTCAAAAATGTATCTATCCTTGCCTTAAAAGGCAAGGAGACTTTATCTATCCTTGCCTTAAAGATACAGGCACCACATACACAACATAAACCCGATAGGAGGCCATCTCGATCTATCCTCAGTTCACTTCTACTCCTGCAATATCTCATCATCCGTCCGTGGGTCACTTCACTAATCTCTCTGGCAAACATTGGCATGTCATTTGTGAATGTAAAGTAATTCACAGCTAACTCAGTGGTTCATGGAAAATCTTAAAAAAATGCCTGAAGAGGCATGATCTGCTGACATTACGATTCTTAATATCGTGCTGAAGGGCCATCAAAATCAATGCCCATTTTGAAGCTGCACTGGCGCTAGGGATGAAACTTCTGCCAAATAAGATGGTACAGATTTGTTTAGCAACGTAAAGTGTAACAAGAGTTCTATCCTAGTCTCATCATCATCTTTCTGCTCTGTGTCACACTGAGTAAGACTGACACTTGCTCTGTTACAGGCAGCCATGCCATGACTGAACAACTTCATTTACACCTCCCCAGCAGAGAGGGCAGCACAACAATATGCTCAGATCTTGCAATGTATATGTTGGGTATAATATTTCTTCCATATCCACGAGATCAATATTGATAGGGACAATCTGGATTCACTGTTATCAGGGAAATAATACAACATGTTCAAAACTGCCCCGAAAGAATCACAAGGGCAAATTCACCAATCCAGTGGGGAGATAACCGGAGGGGAATGTGAAAGACTTTAATGTTGATTCTCTTGTGGCTCTACACAGAGTCTGGAACCAGGAAATTTACCCTGGGAGCCACCTTGGCTCTGGTTAGAACCGAACCCAACGCTTAGTCATGAAGCCCAGATGCTGTTATGGTTCCAACACTTGATATAAGAAATAAACTCGGTAGAAAGCCTTTTCAGTATATTGTCACTGTAACGGTTCCACTTCAGCTCCAAACAATAGCTGAACTCGGGCTCCAGGGGAAAGCGTTTTTGGTTACGTTGAATTGAGAGATTCAAATCTCATCCTCACCGGATTAATCCACGTTAAAACGCATTTGGTCTGGATTAAAACATCCAATGGATTTAATTCTTCACATCCGGTTTCAACTGTATGCTTCTCAGTCCATGGTGGGTCTCATTCTAAATATTGCAATCTTTGTTTAAAGGGGGTGGCACAGTGGTTAGCGCTGCTGCCTCACAGCGCCAGGGACCTGGGTTCGATTCTGGCCTTGGGTGACTGTCTGTGGAGTTTGCACGTTCTCCCAGTGTCTGCGTGGGTTTCCCCCAGGTGCTTCGGTTTCCTCCCACACTCCAAAGATGTGTAGGTTAGGTGGATTGGCCATGGGAAGTGCACAGGGTTACCAGGACAGGGTGGGGGAGAGAGCCTGGGTAAGATGATCTTTCGGCGAGTCGGTGCAGACTCGATGGGCCGAGTGGCCTCCTGCTGCAGTGTAGAGATTCTATGGAACTACATTGTGTGAAGAGACTCAGTGATGAACTGTAGCTCACTGAATATATCTCCTCTCACACAATCTGAAGGCTCACTCCTGACATTGTCACTGACCTTTCTTTGTAGATTCAGTGTGTTCCTGAGCGAATGTGCAACATATACATCGGAGATTTACCCTTCTATCTCCCCATCCTGACATTAAACAAGTGCTCCTTCTCAGCATGGCAACTACAGTCTGGTAAATTGAAAACACATCACCACGGTCACACGTGGCAGGAGTACGTATAGAGAAAGTCCACAGTCCCAGCCTGTGAATTAACATCCACAGACACAAAATAACAGCTTCACAAAACACTATCTCCCAGTGCAGATTCCAGCACCCACCAGTGAGATTTTAACTTCAATGACTATAGATTGTGTGTATTTGACAAATATATGAGCCAATAACATGCATATACAGATACGTGTATCCATATTACATTTACTATACACTTACACTGACCGACAGTAGGTCTTACAAGGTGGTCTTACCTGTGACTGGGCATTAATATTTGCTCCATTTGTTACTAGGACATGTACAACTTCCGCTTGTCCAGCTAACGACGCAATATGCAAGGCAGTATTTCCTTTCTGGAAGTAAAAAGTGAAGATGTGAGGGGTTAGAGGGGGGAGTAATCCATCACATCCACAGCAAGATGAATTGTAAGGCGGCTATGTTTCAGATCATGAGGTTAGTGCAGCTTAAATCCAAGTTACGACCGACTAAATATCGGAGATAAATCACTGGTGTATTCTCTATAGCCCACAGATCAGAAACCCTCACAGCCGCATTTCCTTCCACTACCCCTGCCGGTACTATGTGGGTAAGAATACAAATGTCCCCATCCCATCCAATAGTGTTGGCATGGCAACGATGGCAGGAGTGTGATTGAAACAGATTTCTATCAATGAAAAACTTTTCATGCCATTGGTGTTGGTCTGTTTTAGGCTAATTGATGGAGATGGGATTGCAATGACAATGCAACAACTCCAATTGCACTGCATTACAGAAGGAGCAAGATAGCTGGAGGTGAATTGGATAAGGATGTTGCTCTTTTATCATCTCTCAATTCCTATGTTTCTACGTATGGAAGAAGTTTCAGGAGGTTAACTTTAATGTTCCCAACATAAACACGGAGGGTTAACAAGAAGTCAGTTTAGGATGATTGGGATGCTGCAGAAGGCCGGGTCATTGAGTGTCTTTAAGACAGAGATAGATAGGTTCTTGATTAATAAGGGGATCAGGGGTTATGGGGAAAAGGCAGGAGAATGGGGATGGGAAAAATATCAGCCATGATTGAATGGTTTATGATTCAAACACAACATTCTTTCAATATAAGCCATGGTTCAGGCGCACTCAGTTGCTACATTATATTTTGTTTCTTTGCATGGGAGTTTATTTGAGGTCTGTGTCAACTCTTTTATGAATGTAAAAGCACAACTGGGTGACACGGTGGCACAGTACTACTGCCTCACAGCGCCAGGGATCCAGGTTCAATTCCGGCCTCGGGTCACTGTCAGTGCAGAGTCTGCACATTCTCCCCGTGTCTGCGTGGGTTTCCTCCGGGTGCTCCGGTTTCCTCCCACACTCCAAAGATGTGTAGGTCAGGTGGATCGGCCATGCTAAATTGCTCCTTAGTTTCCCAAGATGTGTAGGTTAGGGCAATTAGTGTGGTAAATACATCAGGATGTGGGGATTTCAGGGGGGTGGGGGGAGCTGGGTAAGATGCCCTGTCGGAGAGTCGGTATAGACACGATGGGCCAAATGGCCTCCTTCTGCAGTGTCGGGATTCTATGAACCCTCAGTATGCTCCACAAATAATGGTGTCGTAGCAATGATCCCACACCTCTAATAAACCTGGCCAGGTGGACTGAGACAGCCGAGTAGGTGGCCAGCCACCTAAAAGGATCCTCGCCGCAGCACCAAGGCAGCCAGTGGGTGACCAGAATTGCACTTGGATAAAATATGACAGAGCAGTACACATTTTCAGTGAAACTTGTTGTGATCACTTCACTTATCAATGAACGATAAATTCCTCAGAATGGAAGCTATGATGAATTGGTATCAAATTACTGCTGGGACAGGTGCTTTCGGTTCAACTTTAACACCGTGTGAGCTCAGGAAGAAATGGATAGTTCAATTCAGTGCTATCAATGTGTACAGGGACACTGGGACAGGAGTAGGCCATTGGACCTCTTGAACCTGTTTTGCCATTCAGTTGCTTCATGGTCAACCCAATTCCTAACTCCATTTACCTGTCTTAGGTTCCATATCACTTAAGTTCATTACTTGGTAAAATTCAATGATCTCAGATTTCAGGAACTACAGTCCAAGGAGCTTAATATTAATGTGAGGAAAGGTAATGGAATCTGATTTGATTTGATTTATTTATTATTGTCACATGTATTGGGATACAGTGAAAAGTTTTGAATCTTTATGAAGTTCTAACCAAAACTGGAAATCTGATAAAGAATAGTCAGCCTGGATTTTTCAAAAGGGAGAGGATCAACCTCATTCAATTCTCTGAAGAAATGACAGATATGACAGATGAGGGGAATATTCATTATCATATAGTCAAATTTTTACAACACTATGATAATGTACTGCCCCGTGACTAAGGTCAGAGTATTTGGACATGGACTTTGGCAGAATGGATAGCAAGCTAACTCCAAAATAGGAGGAGCACTCTTACCTGAAAAGGTGTTGGAGGCGGATTGAGTAAGTAATTTTAAAAGGGAATTGGACAGAATTGGCAGAAGCATTTGTACATACTTGGGCGGCACGATGGCACAGTGGTTAGCACTGCTGCCTCACAGCACCAGGGACCCAGGTTCAATTCTGACCTTGGGTCACTGTCTGTGTGGAGTCTGCACATTCTCCCCGTGTCTGTGTGGGTTTCCTCCGGGTGCTCCGGTTTCCTCCCACATTCCAAAGATGTGCGGGTTAGGTTGATTGGCCATGCTAAATTGCCCCTTACTGTCAGGGGGATTAGGAGGGTAAATATGTGGAGTTACGGGGATAGGGCCTGGGCGGGATTGTAGTTGGTGCAGGCTCGATGGGCCAAATGCCTTCTTCTGCACTGCATATTCTATGATTCTATGACAGGTCCTTGAGAATGAGAAACTGACAGGTTACAATGATAAAGCAGGGATTTGGGACAACGTCTTATTGCTCTTTCAAAGATCCCAAACAGACCCAATGAACCACATAAGACCATAAGAAATAGAACAAGAATAAGCCATTCGGCCCCTCGAGCCTACTCCGCTATTCAATCGGATCATGGCTGATCTGACATTCCTCACGTCTAGAGGCTCTATCCCTCTCTTTATAACTTAAATGTTCCATCCCAGGCAGCATCCTGGTGAATCTCCTCTGCACTCCCTCCAGTGCGTTCACGTCCTTCCTATAATGTGGTGACCAGAACTGGACACAGTACTCCAGCTGTGGCCTCACCAAAGTTCTATACAACTCCATCATGACCTCTCTGCTTTTGTAATCTATACCCCGATTGATAAAGGCGAGTGTGCCATATGCCTTTTTCACCACCCTATTTACCTGCCTTTCTGCCTTCAGAGACCTATGGACAAACATGCCAAGGTCCCTTTGTTGTCTGGAACTTCCCAGTGTCAGACTTTTCATAGTATACTTCCTTGTCAAATTACTCCGTCCAAAGTGCATCACCTCACACTTTTCAGGGTTAAATCAGGAAACAGGTCTTCACACAGAAGGTAATGGAACACAAGAATTCTCTCTCACAAAAAGGCTGTCAAGTCAATTTATTCCTTCCAGTCTGCTGTCGCTAGACTTCTATGAGGTAAAGATATCAAGAGTTGTGGAGTTAAGAAGGGTAAATGGAGTTCACGTGAAGATTATCCATGATGTAATTAATGGTAGAATAGGCTTGAGGTCGACTCTTTTTGCTATACGTATTGATGCCACTGAACTGTAAAATGTCGAGATTGGTGTTTGTTAAGTAAGAACACACGCCTCAAATGCAATTTGACATAAACCCATTGCTGCTGCCATTCTGAGGGTCTATCCTTCATTGAGGTGCAGGTTAGTTATGGAATATCTGAATGGACAGCTCAGGTAGTCCTATCATTTACTGAGACAACATTCACGGTATTGAAATCCCCGGGTTACCTTAGAAAGAGAAATAGAAACATAGGAAATAGGAGCAGGGTGTAAGGGGAAGAAATCCTAATAAGTTAGTAAAGATTTTTAAACCATCAGATATTAAGACATTGACAGAACGACCAGCATTGAATTAAATGACTTTAAACAGACTTATAAGCTAATAAGAAAACAGTTTACACACATATAAAATGCAGTAAGAGATTTAAACAAATGATTATGATTTAAAAACACATATGCTGATATTTTGAATATATTAATGTATTTTTGCGAATCATTGTTCACTTTAGCCAAAGGCAGATTGCCACAAAGCATCATGGGACATTGGGACAAAGCCATATTCTAAGGGAATACTAAAACCTTGGAAATATGTAAGTTTTATCAGCAGAGTTTCTAATGGTAAGAACATTCAGAACACTTAATCAAACTTCATGAATAGGGTTTATTCACTTCAGGTAAGATGGATGCAGGCCCAGACATGGAATCATGTGTTAATCTAGTTTGGTAGTAACCTGCAGGTGAACTTACGGGAACATTCACTTTGAACTTTGCGGCTAGTGTCTGGCTACTAAGGGATACAGGGTGTTAGCTAAAATGGGAAGATACATCTGGATTTTATGGACAAATGAAATACCATTATGCCAGAAGGTAAGATGTGACTGGCTAAAGTATATGACAGGTATTATTGTTGATTTGTGTATATTGAAAATGATGGATTCAAAACTAATTAAAGGTGGATGTATCTGATAAAGTGTATAAATGATCTATCTTGAACTGTATACGTCACAATTTATTGGAAATGTCCGGCTGCCCGACGTCTGGTGGGGCCTAGAACTCTTCGATAATTTCTCCTAGCGGCCATTGGTCAAAATAAAGGTTACATCTTTAAAATGAGACACTGGCTTTGTGAGTCTTGAATTGTCTGAGATTTCTGACGATACCCAGTCGCCTCGAAAACCCCACCCACACAGGGGTAAGCCATTCAGCCCCTCGAGTATGCACCAGCCATCAAGCACCTATTTAATCTAAATCCCCGCCTCCATTTTCCAGCACTTGATGTTTTCCCTTTCAGCTCTGCACATTCCACATGTAATGGTAGCTACTGACATGGACTGCCTTGCGTTGCAGTGTCCATGTCCAGCATGTCCTACTCCCACTTGTTACTCGGTTACCTTGGTCACACAATGGCCGGAATTCTCCAATCTCGCCCGCGGCTGGGATTCTCCGGTCCAGCTGCAGTGAATGGAGTTTTGGCTGAGCGCCAAATTCTCCGTTCTCTCTGGTAACGGGGGTGGGGTGAACAAGATCGGAGAATCCGGGCTGGTATTTCCACTGTCATATCCTGATGATGATCACCTTTGAGGGTAAAACTTTGATGAAGGTTGGCAGAATCCCTATGTTAGGGGAAAGAAGTGTCTTATTCTAACGTCGTATTGTGTACTCAGGGTATCCAAGACAGTCCATAACCAGTGGATCACTTTTGAAGCACAGTTACTGTTGTGTGGGTAACCGTGGCAACCAAGTTACACACAGCACGACTGTGAGACAACAGCCTGACAACACGGGAGAGTTAGGTACTGTCAGTATACGTGTCTGCAAATTCCTCTTCCAACACTGCAATACAGCTGAGCCATTAGAATAAGCTAATGGGATTTTGGTTCAACATCTGATCCACTGGACAGCACATCAGCCAGTACAGCACTCCCTCAGTACTGTTCCAGAGTGTCAGTCTCTGTTTTATGCTCAAGTGCACTTGCAAAATGTTCTGACTAAGCAGTGAGTGCCAACACTGAACTAAACTGAGCCACAAAGGCAAGTTCTTCCCTCACTTTACCAAAATATATCATTCCTTCACTGTCACTGGATCAAAATCTTGGAATTCCCTCCCTAACAGCACAATGGTTGTACCTACACCTCAGGGACTGCAGTGATTCAAGAAAGCTGATCACCACCACCTTCTCAAGGGCAACTAGGGGTGGGCAGTAAATGTTGGCCAAACCAGCAATGCCCACATCCCATAAATGGATTAAAAACTAAATAAAATAAACCTAAATGGTAGGCACTGTAACAACTGTTGAAGAGACACATCTGAACTCACCACTACTCAAACTTTGCCTTAGATAAGTCTGTTCCAGAGATACAACAATGACTTCTGGACTTTTCTCTGATTGTCTCGTTCTTGTCTTTACTCCTGAGCTCCAAAGGCTGCCTTTTTACCGCCCCTTTAGCCCAATCCCCACAAGCCATGTTCACTTTGTGAGATCACTCCCACAATATTCATTGGGAACTTGAAATACTCACTGGACTCTGTCGTTTTTGGGGTTTTTTTGCATTCCATGCATTGTAAATAACAAGAAGGTAGCTTGGTGATGTGATCCTAGGTTTCTACTGCTCACATTGGGAAGCGCTCAGGACAGGTCCAGCATGATGCCTTTCTAGCTTCCTGCTTCATGCCTTGGCTAAGTTCATGATTATTTTGCAAACCGGAGACTTATCCGTACTTAGAAAGGGGTAGTGTTACTGGTCAAGCAGATGGTCCCATCCTTACCTTGGTCGCTGCGTCCACGTTAGCACCTAGCTGGATCAGTTCAGAAACAACTCCTATGTGGCCTTCCTTTGATGCAAGGTGGAGAGCATTCAACCCATTCTGCAAAATATCAAATAGAACAGTGTTATACCAGCAGAGACTCTGGGTTAATCAAGCCATTTACAGAAACACAGAAACAAGAGTATCATCCAGCCACTCAATCCTGGTCTGGCATTCAATGAAATCATTGCTGATCTTAACTTTCACTACCCACATTGGATCTGTCTTTAAATCATTATAGCCTTGCTGAAAGAAACCTATCATCTCAGCTTTGAAATTATCAATGGTCCCCAGCCTCAGTTGTTTTTTTTAAGAGGAGACAGTTCCAGGTTTCTGGGACCCTTTGTGTGAAGGACAACATGGTGGCACAGTGGTTAGCATTGCTGCCTCACAGCACCAGGGACCCGGGTTCAATTCTGGCCTTGTGTCACTGTGTTTGCGTCACGGGAGTTTGCCCCGTGTCTGCATGGGTTTCCTCCGGATGCTCCGGTTTCATCCCAAACTCCAAAGATGTGTGGGTTAGGTTGATTGGCCATACTAAATTGCCCCTTTGTGTCCCAGGATGTGTTGATTAGGGGGATTAACAGGGTAAATACTTGGGGTTACGGGGATAGGGGCTGGGTGGGATTGATGTGGGATATGGCCTCCTTCTGCACGGTAGGATTCTACAATTGCATCTGAATGGCCTCGCTCTCATTTTAAGATTATGCCTCTTTATTCTGAATTTCTCCACCTTATATTAGATCGCTCTTTCATCTTCCCGGCGGAATATACAAATATAGGGTGGGGTTTTCTAGCAGGATAATCTGGCCCCACCAAAGTTAACTCCTCATGGCAGGTTCCCCGGTGGTGCAGTGGACAAGCCCCCAAGACCCCGTAGACTTCAGCAGGACCGGAAACTCCTGCCGGTGGCCAGTGACTTGTCGTCTTGCCTGCAGGAAAATCCACCCTGGAGGGATGAGGAAGGGCTGAAAATCCTGGCCATTCTGTGTGCAACCTGACCTCGTCACTAGCCTCGGCCCAGTAACATTCTGGTGAACCTGCACGGCACCTACTCAAAAGTCAAAATATCTAGTCCAAGGTGTGCTAAATTTATCTTATTTATAAACATATAAAATATTCCATAGAAGTTTGTGAATTGTGTTGGACACAGGATTTTTCAGCTTCATGCAGTGCCCCTGAATATATTAGTTCCTCGCTCGAAGAATAGATCCCATGACAGAATAGATTTGCATTAATATCGCACTTTAACATTTCCCGCTGCCTTGGAAAAGCAGCCAGCATAATCAAGGGACCCCACGCACCCCGGACACCTTCTTCCATCAGGAAGAAGATACAAAAGTCTGAGGTCATGCACCGACCGACTCAAGAACAGCTTCTTCCCTGCTGCCATCAGACTTTTGAATGGACCTATCTCGCACTAAGTTGATCTTTCTCTACACCCTAGCTATGACTGTAACACTAGATTCTGCACTCTCTCCTTTCCTTCTCTATGTACAGTATGCTTTGTCTGTATAGTACGCAAGAAACAATACTTTTCACTGTATACTAACACATGACAATAATAAATCAAATCAAATCACTGGACTTCTCCGAAGACTTTACAACCAATGCAATACTTTTGACGTGTAATGTAGTGAGGGAGAATGCCAGGTTGGTAAGTAATTTGACATTTTCTAACTCCAGTCTGTGTTGCAGAAGCAGCTTTTAAATATCAGAGCCATGTCCCTGCGCCCATCTATAAAGATGAAATTGCATCTGATGCCACAGACTCACAGTTGCAGCACTGTTGTTTCTTAACATAAGATTACCCACCTTCCAATGGATGCCTGATGCTACCTGTCTCTCTTGACCTCTCTGAGCTACACTGGCTCCCTATCTCTCATTTTCCTAGCCTCCCTGCCATACATCTGTTCACCCTCACTGACTTACACTGAATCACTGCCACCTCTCAAGGGAATGATAGGATCATGGTTATGTTACAGGTCTAGCAATCCGGAGGTCTGGGCCAGTGATCCACAAACATGAATTCAAATTCCAGCACCGCTGAATTGAAAATCAGTTCATTAAAGAAATAAAAAGCTAGAACTGTATCAGCAATTATTACCCATGTAACTGCTGGATTGCCTGTTTTGCAAATGCCCTTTAGGGAAGGAAGTCTGCTGTCCATACCTGGCCTTACTGCAGTGCCTACAGTTCGAGGAACTTTGACTCAGACTTAATGAGCTGGAGGCCAAGCTACAGACACTGCGATTAGGGATGGGGCAAGTTACCTGGATACTTTGCTCCATAGAGCAGACATACCCCTTCGGCTAGATGCTTCTGATTTAGTCAGTGGTCAGGGACAGGAGGGTGTGACTGCGAGGGAGGCAGCTAAGGGGGTCAGGGTAGGAGACGCGGACAAGCCTCAGTTGAACAACCGGTTTTGAGGTCCTTGCAGCCTGCATGGATGAGAACAGGGACTGCAGGACGGATTAGCAAACTAATCATGGTAATAAGGGGAGGCAGTAAATGTAATGATAGCTGGGGACAATATAGTCAGGGGGATAGACACTGTTCTTTGCAGCCACGGGCATGATACCTGAAGATGTTGCCCACTTGGTGCCAGGTTTCGGGACATCTGCTCAGAGCTGGAGAGGAATGTACAGCGGGAGGGGAAGAATCCAGTTGTTGTGGTCCACGTGGGTACCAGCGACAGATAGGCCTAGGAAAGAGGCTCTGCTGAGGGAGTATGAGCTAAGGGCTAAATTAAAAGATGGAATCCCAAAGGTGGATCTGAACAACAGGAAAATTAGTGTAGAGTAAATTAGATTTGAGAGGTGAATGTGGCTGAAAGATTGAAGGGAGTACTGTTGAGACCATCCTCTCCTGAACCATACTGGACCAGTGTTCTGGTGAGTAGTATAACTAGGGTAGTAGTGAGGGCTTTAACTAAACAGTGGGAGGAAGGGAGTCTTTGAGCATTTTGAAGACAGAGTTAGATAGATTCTTGATAAGCAAGCGGGTGAAAGTTTATCAGAGGTAGGTGGGAATGTGGAGTTGAGGTTGTAATGAGATCAGCCGTAAAGTTATTGAATGGCAGAGCAGGCTCGAGAGGCCTTAATTTGTATGCTTGTTAGTATGAGGGGGCAGATGTGGCAAATTAAAGAGAAACAAGGCAATAGAGGAAGGTGGTGACTTGGGTACTGATAGTCAGAGTGTAGCAGGAAGGGATAGAGAACACAAAATAGAGTGCACCAGGAGCTAAAAACAAGAGATCGCAAAAATGGTAAAAATTCTGGATTAAAGGCTCTGTATCTGAATGCAGACAGCATCCATAACAAATAGATGAATTGACAGCACAAACAGAAATAAATATGTGTGACATGATAGCCATTACAGAGACTTGGTTGCAAGGTGATCAAGGACTGGGATCTGAATATTCGCAGATATTTGACATTTTGGAAGTTAGGGAAACACAGTGGAGTAGCTCTGTTAACTAAGGATAAATTAGTATAGTAGTAAGAGGTGACCTTAACTTGAAAGGTCAAATTGTAGAATCAGTTCAGGTAGAGGTGAGATAAAGGAAAGGGAAACAGTCATTGCTCCCACACCAAATATAGGATATAGGTCCTTCCCAATACACAAGGTTGTAATCCAGGTGGAAGGGACCCCACAGACCCCATCTTGGCAGCAATGCCCATCCTAGGTGGCCAAGCCCCAACCAGACAAAAGTCGATGAAAAGACACGCAGCTTGAAGGGAGTGGGAATTTGAAAAGGGGAGGAGACTGGAAAGTCAAGGTGCTGGCATTATAGCCTACAAAGATGAGAAGATCTCAACTCGGATCAAATCAGCACACCAAATAAAATTGTCTCATCTAATAAATAGTCTGTTACTTCGATGCAATCTGTACCCTACATGGTCAACCCTAACAAGGAGATGGCCAAACACCATCAAATCGTGTTGGAGATGGCTCCAAGCGAATCCCTCACCCACATTTCTGGTTGTTGCATGTTTGTTAAGAATGCAAGGATTAAACACCACAATGACACACTGGCCTAACTACGCCTGTATGTCACCAAGTACGGCTGGACATCACATCAAGAATCGGGGCTTGTGGCCAAAGATGGTTCCTTATGGAAACCTGATAGTATATTCAAGAAATATTAATAAGTGGCAATGGGTGATGTCACAGTCCACTACAAAGATGACAACAAAGTGCTTGAAAAGGCATGGGAAAAGAAACGGTGAAAATATGTGCACCTTGGATTGGAGATCACGGAATTGACGGGAGCCTCTGAGCTGAAACATTTTTGCTTTGTGTTGGGCGCAAGAGGAAAATGGTTCGAAATGAGCAACAGCCTATTTCAATTCCAGAACATTAAAGGAAATTTCCAGACTCGGAATATCCCTGACGTTCAAAATGCTGCAAATCTTCAGCGATGGGTAAGTGAGCCAGATTCCACCGATAGGGTTCATGCTGGTGGTGACAAGACAACCCTAGGTGCCAGGGTGTGGTGTTCTTAGAAAGGACAACATGTAGCAGGCACCAACACAGTGTACAAATAGTGGGTAAAAACAAAATAATATATATATAAAAAAACAGAAATAAAAATACAAAAAGAAGAGAAAAAAGCCTAAAAAAGTAATGGTGGTGGATAACTCACAAAAGGCCGGACTTTAATTAAACGGTGCACGGTTAACCAGAAGGTTGTGGAACGAATGCTGTAGCAACGCAATCAAATGATGAATCAATGGTAAATGTGCTCGCACTACTAATCAGAACAGTACCCAGTTTCGTGCTTCTCCTAACTCGGAACAACCCGCTTGGTAACTTGGAAGAGTCAGCCCATACGGTGTGATCCCTATGGCCCCAGTCAACCCCTGCCCTCAATGTAACACAGGTAAAACCCCCCTTTGCTGTGGCAGTGCTGGGAGTTTCAAATATGTGGACGAACCACGTAAAGACTTGGATAAGGCACTTGCCTTGAGTGTTTTCAATTAGCTACACTGTAGGGCTGAGTATACAGGGGGGAATTAATGAGGCATGTAAGAAAGGTGCTGCAATAATCCTGGGCAAATTGAATCCACAGGTAGATAAGGAGAATTAAATTGGTGAATATGGCCTGGAAAGTAAGGCCATTAAGTGTATTTACGACAGTTTCTCAGAGCACTACATTCTAAAGCCAAACAGGGAGCAGACTATTCTAGATCTGATAATGTATAACAATGCAGGATTAATCAATAACCTCATATTAATGGATCCTCCAGATGGCAACATCTGATATGATAGAATTTTACGTTCAGTTTGAAGGTGAGAGGTCTGGGTCAAAGACTATAATCCCTACAGTACAGGAGGAGGCCATTCAGCCCATCGAGTCTGCACCCACCACAATGCCATCCAGGCCATATTTCCATAATCCGAAGCTTTACCCTTGACACTAAGGGGCAATTTAGCATGGCCAATTCGTCTAACCCACACATCTTTGGAGTGTGGGAGGAAACCAGAGCACCCAGAGGAAACCCACGCAGACACAGGGAGACACGGGCTGGAATTGAACCCGGGTCCCTGGCGCTATGAGGCAGCAGTGCTGACCACTGTGCCACCGCGCCACCCGACAAGTTTTTCAAACTGAAATAAAGATAATTATAACAGGCAGCATGATGGCACAGTGGTTAGCACTGCTGCCTTATAAGGCAAAGAACCCGGTTTTAATTCCAGCCTTGGGTGACTGTCTGTGTGGAGTTCGCATGCTCTCCCCATATCTGCGTGAATTGGCCATGCTAAATTGCCCCTTACTGTTCAAAGGTATATAAGTTAGGTGGATTGGCCATGGGAAATGTATGAGGTTACATGGATAGGGTGGGGAGGGTGGGCCTGGGTAACATGCTCTTTCAGAGAGTTAGTGCAGACTCAATGGGCCGAACGGCCTCCTTCTTCACCGTAGGAATTGTATGGTTCAATAGTATAATGGTACTAAGGCAGAGATAGCTAAAGTGAAGTGGGAAACTAGGTTGCAAAGTGGGACAGGAAACAATGCAATGGCAGATTTTTAAAGAGATATTTAATAACTCTCAGCAAAGATTTATCCCAGTGAGAAAGAAAGATTCTATGAGCAGGGTGCATCCACGGCTAAATAAGCAAGTTAAGGGTTGGTAAAATCTACCTAAAAGGAACATTGTACAAAACTGCGAAGATTAGTGATAGGTCAGGAAATTGAACAGATTTTAAGAACCAGCAAAAAGTGATTTTAAAAAGTGAATTCGAGTATGGGCGGAAGATGGCTAGAAATATAAACATAGATACAAAGTTTCTACAAGTATTTAAAAAGGGAAAAAATAAATAAAAGACGGGTGGCACAGTGGTTAGCACTGCGGCCTCACAGCATCAGGGTTCAATTCCTAGCTTGGGTCACTGTCTGTGCGAGTCTGCACATTCTCCCCGTATCTGCGTGAGTTTCCTATGGGTGCTCCAGTTTCCTCCCATAGTCTGAAAGATATGCTGGTGCGGTACATTGGCCGTGCTAAATTCTCCCTCAGTGTACCCAAACAGGCGCCAGAGTGTGGCGACGAGGGAATTGTCACAGTAACTTCATTGCACTGTTAATGTAAGCCTACTTGTGACGAATAAATAAACTTTTTATCCTCTCGAGTCTGGAAACTAATAATGGGAAGTGTGGAAATGACAGAGGTGTTGAACAAGATTTTATGTCTGTCTGCACCGTAACAGACTTCAAAAACATCCCAAAATACTTGAAGATGAAGTGAAAGGGAGGAAAAAACTTAAAACAATTGTCATCACCAGGGAAAAATTACTGGGGAACCTATTAGACCTAAAGGCTGACAAGACCAGATGGCCTGCATCCGAGGGACTTAAAAGATAGTAGAGGCATTGGTTATAATCTTCCAAAATTTCATAGATTCTGGCAGGGTCCCAACTGATTGGGAAAACCAACACCTGCCTTAGGGAAATTGCTAGAATCCATTATCAAAGAAATTATAGCAGGATACTTAGAAAATCATAATGCAATCAGGCAGAGTCACCATTATTTTGTGAAAGAGAAATCATTTGAACTAATTTATTAGAATTCTTTGAGGAAGTAACAAGGAACATGGATATAAAGGCGAACCTGTGGATCTGGTGCACTTAATTTCCAAACCGCATTTTATATGGTACCACATTAAAGATGGTACCACTGTACAAAATAAGAGCTAAAGTTTCAGGGGGTGACATAGTAGCATGGATAAAGCAGAAAGTAGGGATAAATGCATCATTTTCAGGCTGGCAAAATGTAACTAGGGAAGTACCACAGGGATGAGAGATAGGGCCTCAACCATTTACATTTTATACCAATGACTTTGAATCATTAGAGTCATAGAGATATACAGCATGAAACAGGCCCTTCAGCCCAACTTGTCCATGCCGACCAGGTGTCCTAAACTGAACTAGTCCCATGTGCCTGCATTTGGCCCATATCCCTCTAAACTTTTCCCATCCTGTTCAAATATATTTTAAATATTCTATTGTATCCGCCTCTGCCACCACCTCTGGTAGCTCAGTCCATATATGCACCACCATCTGCGTGAAAAAGTTGCCCATCAGGTCCCTTTTAAAATTTCCTCCCATACTCCAAAGATGTGCGGGGTTAGGTTGATTGGCCATGATAAATGATCCCTTAGTGCCACAGGGATTAGCAGGGTAAATACATTGGGTTGTGGGGATAGAGCCTCGGTAGGACAGCTGTCCGTGCAGGCTTGATGGACCAAATGGCCTCCTTCTGCACTGTAGAGATTCTACTCTATGATTAAATCTTTCCCCTCTCACCTTAAACCTATGCCCTCTAGTTTTGGACTCCCTTAACATAACATCTCAACTCCTGTACTCAATGCTTTGACCGATGAAGGCAAGTGTGCCAAACGCCACCTTCACCACCCTATCTATATGTGATGCCACTTTCAAGAAACTATGTACCTGCACCCCTAGGTCTCTCTGTTCGACAACAGTCCCCAGGGCCCTACTACCATTAGCTGTGTAAGTCTGACCCTGGTTTGTCTTACCAAAATGCAACACCTCGCATTTATCTGAATTAAACTTTATCTGCCATACCTCGGTTGATCAAGATCTCATTGAAGAAGGTTTTCTAAGACTACAATGTCCACTACGTGACCAATTTTGGCGTCATCCTCAAACTTGCTAACCATGCCTCCTATATTCTCATCCAAATCGTTTATATAAATGACAAACAACAGTGGACCCAGCACCTATCCCTGTGGCACACCGCTGGTTACAGGCCTCCTGTCTGAAAAACAACCCTCTACCACCACACTGTCTCCTACCAGCAAGCCAATTTTGTATCCAATTGGCTGGTTCTCCCTGGATCCCATGTGATCTAACCTTACTGACCAGTCTACCATGCAGTACCTTAATGAAGGTCTTGCTAGGACTTGAAGAACTTGGAGGAGAGGACCTTATGTTTTTTTTATTCATTCGTGGGACATGGGCGACGCTGGCTAGGCTAGCATTTATTGCCCATCCCTAGTTGCCCTCGAGAAGGTGGTGGTGAGCTGCCTTCTTGAATCGCTGCAGTCCATTTTCTGTGGGTTGATCTACAATGCCGTTAGGGAGGAATTCCAGGATTTTGACCCAGTGACTGTGAAGGAACGGTGATATATTTCCAAGTCAGGATGATGAAATGGCTTGAAAGGAAACTTGCAGGTGGTGGTGCTCCCATATCTGCTGCCCTTGTCCTTCTGGATGGAAGTGGTTGTGGGTTTGGAAGATGTTGTCTAAGGATCTTTGGTGAATTGCTGCAGTGCATCTTGTAGATGGTACACACTGCTGCTACTGAGCATTGGTGATGGAGGAAGTGGATATTTGTGGATGTGGTTGCTTTGTCCTGGATGGTGTCGAGCTTCTTGAGTGTAGTTGGAGCTGCACTCATCCAGGCAAGTGAGGAGTATTCCATCACACTCTTGACTTGTGCCTTGTGGATGGTGGACAGGCTTTGGGGATTCAGGAGGTGAGTTACTTGCCACAGTGTTCCTAGCCTCTGACCTGCTCTTGTAGCCACTGTGTTTATGTGGCGAGTCCAGCTGAGTTTCTGGTCAATGGTAACCCCAAGGATATATGGCAGCTAAATCTGCCGATGACACCAAGATAAGTAGGAAACCTCATTGTCAAGAGGAGATAAAGAGCTTACAGACGGATAAAGAAGTGAGTGGACAAAAAATTAGCAGAGTAGAATGTGGGAAAATGCAAATTTGTCCATTTTGGCAGGAAGAATAGGAAGGCAGTATATTATTAAAATGGAGAGGGCTTGTAGAGCTGGGTGCATGAGTCACAAGAAGTTATTTTGCAGATACTGAAGGTGATTAGGGAGAGAATTGGAATGTTGGCATTAATTGCGAGGGCGACAGGGGAATGGAATATAAAAGTGGGGAAGTTTTACTGCCGCTGTACAAGGCTTTGGTGAGACCACATCTGGAATACTGTGTGCAGTTTTGGTCTCCTTATTTGAACAAGGATATAATTGCACCCAAAGCAATAGGGTGGAGGTTCACCCGACTCAGTCCTGGAAAGCAGGATTTATCTTATGAAGAAAGGTTGAACAGTTTGGGCTTATATCCATTAGAGTTCAGAAAAATGAGAGGTGATCTTGTTGAAACATACAAGACCTTGAGGGGATTTGCGAGGTTGGATACTGGGAAGATGTTTCCTCTTATGGAGACTAGAGCCAGGGGACACAGTTTAAGAATAAGCGCTCTTTCATTTAAGGTGGAGAGAGGAGAACACTTTTCTCTCTGAGGGTCATGAGTCTGTGGAATTCTCTGCATCAGAAAGCAGTGGAGGTTGGGTTGTTGAATTTATTCAAGGCTGATTTAGGTGGATTCTTGGTTTTCATGGGAGACAAGGGTTAAGGGGGGACAGACAGGCAAGCGGAGCAGAGGCCACAACCAGAACAATATTATATTGAATGACAGAGCAGGCCTGAAGGGCTGAATGGCCTACTCCTACTTCTGAGTCCGATGTTCCTATGCCTAGACTATATGTGACTCCGAACTGTCCTCTGAAATGGCCCACCAAGTCACTCAGCTGTTAAGAATCATAAAATCACAGAATCCCTACAGTGCAGAAGGAGGCCATTCGGCCCATCGAGTCTGCACCGACCACAATCCCACCCAGGCCCCATTCCCGTAACCCCACATATTTACCCTGTTAATCTCCGAACACTAGGGTCAATTTAGCATGGCCAATCAACCTAATCTGCACGTCTTTGGAGCGTGGGAGGAAACTGGAGCACCCGGAAAAAACCCACACAGACATGGGGAGAACGTGCAAACTCGACACAGACAGTCACCCAAGGCTGGATTTGAACCAGAGTCCCTGGCACTGTGAGGCAGCAGTGCTAACCACTGTGCCACCCATACCTTGGGACATCGAGGAGCAATCTACCATGGCCAATCCACCTAACCTGCACATCTTTGGAGAAAACCGGAGCACCCAGAGGAAACCCACACAGACACGGGGAGAACGTGCAAATTCCGCACAGACCGTCATCCAAGGCTGGAATGGAATCCGGGTTCCTGGCGCTGTGAGGCAGCAGTACTAACCACTGTGCCACCGTGCCATTTTAAAGAAGGCAACCCACCACCACTACCTTTTTAAAGGAATGTTGGAGTGGCCAATAAATGCTGGCGTCTTTGGCAACAACATTTCAAAAAGACCAGAATCACACTGGATCGCTTACACTCAATTCACTGAACTTAAAACTCCTCATTTCCATCACCAATCCTTCATAGTCCCAGCCCATCCGATGTCTGCAAATCCCCCTATCATCATCCGGTATCCATCCCATGGAAATGAGCAGATACCCATCCCTTCATTAGCCCTTTGGAGGTGAGGCTGACCTTCCTCCCTCGAGCTCCAGTTTGATCATTCTCAACTTCTCTACATTGAAAAACTTCAAAACCGATCTGTTTGAACAAGCTTTCAGTAACCCCTCTAATCGCTCCCTCCTTAGCTTGGCATCCACTCCGTTTACAGCTGTGAACTGTGGGGGGATATATTCCATGTTAAAAAAGCTTCCGACATTTCTAGACCAGCCAGTCTTCCTAGGGGTGTCAGCATGACATAAAAGGTTCTTATCTGGGAAGGAAGTCGGCCTCTTGTATAAATATGTTAAGTGGTATATCATTCCTTTTATTCTTCTGACACTCAGTATCCCGAAGGAGAAAAATCCACATCTTTAGTGTAAGCTTGACAGTGCTAGGTTTATGGTCACTCCTGTTTATTAAATAGCCACTTGTACCATGGATGGACCTGCTGTTTAGAATGTTATCTTGCATTTATATTAAATTGTATTCCCAGTTCCACACTTGCCTCACTGGTGCTCACTTGTCAAATCTGCAAGAGTGGCATATCACAACATGGACCGGGTTTAACCCAGTCTCACTCGAGTGCTTTGCACTGAATTTAAAGGGTTTCGCAGTCACAGGCAAGTATCTGGTGAACTACATTGAACGTTCTTCATTGATGTAGTAAGTGCTGCAATGAATCATTGCTGACGTGACTCTCTCCTGTTTTTTCTCAAAGTCCTAAATAGCCTCCTCCCCTTTAGAGCTGCAGCATCTCTGCTCACCAACCTATGGGTCTCTGTGACACACAAACATGTAACTAAATAAAACTTATTGTAAGACACATTTATAATGGGACAGAGGAAAGTCCGGTCACAAATATTTGTTTGATACACCAGTGTTGTCAGCTGATCCTGTAAGCTCCTGTTAGACAGTGCAGCTGGTAAGACAGTGGGAATGATGGCGAATACATTGTCATATAAATATAGGTCAACATTGTAAGCAGGAAAGCTAATTTTTTCTGTAGGACACTTGCTGTATATATCAGCAGTTACATGGGCAGTGTTTTTTCCAGCTCATTGTGGCGGGAAACATTTTGGCTGGGCGCTCTAAGTTACGTGATAGGCCACACCTCAGTCTGCTGGCAATGGGAAAACCTTTCTGTCACTCAGTTGGAGGCAGGAAGCGGTGGCTAGCACTGCTGCCTCACAGCGCCAGGGACCCGGGTTCGATTCCCGGCTTGGGTCACCGTCTGTGCAGAGTTTGCACATTCTCCCCATGTCTGCATGAGTTTCCTCCGGGTGCTCCGGTTTCCTCCCACAGTCCAAAAGACGTGCTGGTTAGGTCATTGGCCATGCAAAATTCTCCCTCAGTGAACCCAAACAGACGTCGGAGTGTGGCGACTAGGGGATTTTCACAGTAACTTCGTTGCAGTGTTAATGTAAGCTTAATTGTAACACGAATAAATAAACTTTAAAACTTGAAATTGTCCGCTCACAGCCAGATGTCAAATAGCTCATTAATGAAACACTCCACGTTAATTTTCTCTGAACCCACGGGAATTTCGTAGTGGATCAGAGATTACATGGGAGCGGCACAGCTCTCATGCCTCCCAAAGGAAACCTTGTCAGGTTTGCCTGTGGCCTCGGTGAGGGGGTCCCTTACTGACAGGCAAGCAAGGCCCAATTCAGGGACTCGGTATTGGTAAGGGGGCAGCTGCTGAAAGCCACGCCCCAGACCTTGCCTTTGACCCCACCCTTTCCCTGGCCACGCTCCAAACTTACACAACTTGGGACACTAAGGGGCAATTTAGTATGGCCAATCCATCTAACCTGCACATCTTTGGAGTGTGGGAGGAAACCAGAGCACTCGGAGGAAACTCACGCAGACACAGGGAGAACATGCAAACTCCACACAGACAGTCACTCAAGGCCAGAATCAAACCTGGGTCCCTGGCGCTGTGAGGCAGCAGTGCTAACCACTGTGTCACCAGGAGAGGGAGAGAGAGTGTGAGAGCCTCAGGTTAGAGAGAGAGAAAGGGCAACGACTTAGAGAGAGAGAGAGAGAAAGAGGGACACAGTTTAGAGAGAGAGAAAGCTACACGTTAGAGAGAGAGAGATAAAAAGAGAGAGGGGGAGACAGCTTAGAGGGAGGGAGGGAGGAGGGGAGGAGGGAGGGAGGAGAGAGGGAGGAGAGAGGGAGGAGAGAGGGAGGAGAGAGGGAGGAGAGAAAGCCACAGGTAGAGAGAGAGAGCGAGAGAGAGAAGAGGGAGTGAAAAGAGAGGGAGAGAGACAGCAACAAGTAGAGAGAGAGAGACAAGAGAGAGACAAAGAGAAAGAGAGAGAGAAAGAGCGAGAGAGAGATCTGCATTCTTCTAATTCTGGCCTCCCGTTCACTTCCAGTCATAAATGGTCCACTATTGGGGCTGCCCCTTCAGTTGCCTCAGCCCCAAACTCTGGAATTCCCTCCCTTTACCTCTCCCATCCTCTACCTCAATTTCCTCCTTTATGGCAATCTTTAAAACATACCTCTTTGACCCCCAAGCTTTTAATTACCTGACCTAATATCTCCTTATGCGGCAAGGTGTCATACTTGTTTTTCTAACACTCCACTGAGGTGCCTTGGGATGTTTCACTACATGAAAGGAGCGAATGTAAGTTGTTATTGTTCTCCTTGAGAAAAAGGCTAAGATGTGATCGAGATGTTCAGTAATATGCAGGCTCTGGACAGAGTAGATAGGGAGAAACTGTCTCCATTGGGCTGTGGGGTTGAGAAGCAGAGCACACTGAGTTATAGTAAATGACAAAAGTAGCAGTGTCAATAAGAGGCAAGACGTATTAAACAGCTGGTCATTAGGCACTGCCTGAGAGTTTGGTGGAGGCAGATCCAACTGTATCTTTCCAAGGGAAATCAGATAATTATTTGAAGAGAAAAAAAATTGCAGGACTACGGGGAAAAGGCAATGATTGGGACTCACTGATTAGTCTTTGCAGGGAGCTGACACAGACACGATGGGCTGAATAGCCTCCATTGGTGCTGCAGCCATCCCAGGAGGTTTTTTGTCTTATTGTGCTCACGGATGTTCAGCTGTGTTCAAGCTGGGGGGTCATGTCAGTGCGCTGCTTTGAGGAAATGCTCAAGAGCGCCTCCTTTCAGCCTGACTGAAAACAAATTAAAATAAAGAATCTGTTTGCGCTGGATGTGAAGTCAGTACAGCACGTGGTCTAAAGGGAAGTTGATTGCAGCGAATACTCAGTCATCAAGCCCCGTTCTGATACAACCTTACCAAAGTTGGGCAGTTGATATCCCAGTGTTGACAAGTTCATTAGCATGGGGGCCACTGAGCTGTTCAGAGACATTGGCTGCAACAAAAATCTAGATGACCTTTACCCTCGTCCTCCTAAAAGAGGCCCAAATTCTGTATGTGCCTTTGTGCAGAAAAGAAAGTACGCAATAGGAAACATCTCACACATGAAAAGCTATCCTAAAGTCTTGAAAATGTATTTTAAAGAATGGATTACTTCCGCCTATAAAAAGATCACTCTATTTCACACTGTAGCACACATCTATTTAAGGAACAAATCCATGAGCTACAATCAAGGTTATAAACTGTGGGATAAATGCCAAGGCAGCAGCGTTGCTGAGATACTTAATGCAGAATACAATGTGGTAATAACAAATGTTCCAGTGCCTTTCAGATTTGGCTATGACTTCCACCTTAATCACTGTTCTGTCCCCTTTCCCAGTCCTTTACCTTGATGGGTTGGGGTGCAGGGGCAAAATCAAACAATTATTTTACTTTTAAAATTCCTTCCATTTCCTCCACAGTATAGGCAGCGTATTTTACTGTTGACTGCATGCATGTCATGATTTAAAATATCAAACTGGTTTGAAATGTAGCATCATTTGTTTGCCTTCTTCAATCACAAAAAGTTGGTTTGCAGGTGCAACAGGTAATTAAGAAGGCAAATGTTGTCCTTCATTGCCAGAGGGATGGAGTTTAAAAACAGCGAGGTTATGTTGCAGCTGTATAAGGTGCTGGTGAGGCCACATCTGGAGTATTGTGTACAGTTTTGGTCTCTTTACTTGAGAAAGGATATACTGGCACTGGAGGGGGTGCAGAGGAGATTCACTAGGTTGATTCCGGAGTTGAGAAGGCTGGCTTATGAGGAGAGACTGAGTAGACTGGGGCTATACTCATTGGAATTCAGAAGGATGAGGGAAGATCTTATAGAAACATATAAGATTATGAAGGGAATAGATAAGATAGAAGCAGGGAAGTTGTTTCCACTGGCAGGTGAAACTAGAATTAGGGGGCATGGCCTCAAAATAAGGGGGAGCAGATTTAGGGCTGAGTTGAAGAGGAACTTCTTCACACAAAGGGTTGTGAATCTGTGGAATTCCCTGCCCAGTGAAGCAGTTGAGGCTACCTCATTGAATGTTTTTAAGGCAAGGATAGATAAATTTTTGAACAGTAAAGGAATTAAGGGTTATGGTGAGCGGGCAGGTAAGTGGAGCTGAGTCCACGAAAAGATTAGCCATGATCTTATTGAATGGCGGAGCAGGCTCGAGGGGCCAGATGGCCTACTCCTGCTCCTAGTTCTTATGTTCATGTTCAACCAGAGATTCAAACCCCATATTCATTAGACCATAATAAATAGGATCAGGAGAATGGAGACCTACTAAGCTTGCTGCGTCATCCGATATGATCATGGCTCATCTGATTGTGGCCCTAACTCTACCTTCCTGCCTGTCCCCCATAACTAGCGAATCCCTTGTCAATCAGCAAACTGTCCAATTGAATATAGTCAATGACCCAGCCTCTACAGCGGAGAACTCCACAGACTAACAACCCTCTGAGAGAAGAAATTCCTCCTCATCTCTGCTCTAAATGGAAGACCTGTTATTGTTAAACTGTTCCCCCTAGTTCTAGATTCCCCCACGAGGGGAACCATCCTCTCCTTACCTATCCTGTCCAGCTGTCTCGGAATCTAACATGCTTCAACAAGATCAACTCTCATTCTCCTAAACACCACTGACTGCAGGCCCAACCTGTTCAATCTTTCCTGATAAGACAACCCATTTGTCACAGGAATTAGCCTAAACAAACTTTCTCTGAGCTGATTCCAATGCAAGTTTAGCCCTCCTTAAATACGGTAACCAAAATTGTACATCAGGGAGATGTGCGGAGCAAGTTTTCTCACGCAGACAGTGGTGGGTGCCTGGAACGCACTGCCAGAGAGGTGGTGGTAGCAGGCACATTAGCAACATTTAAGAGGCATTTGGATGGGTACGTACATGGGTTTTGAATGGACCTACTGAAGCGCTATCAGTTAGGCAAAAGACTACATGTGTGCCAATACAACTGTAGGCTTTTATTCATTACAGAACTAGGAGCACATCCCAACAGATAACCGACCCGAACTGGACAAGGGGGAGGAAACAGCCACCTTTATACTAGGTGACAAGGGGAGGAGCCGGCAAGGGATGTGTCCAGGCATGACAAACACAACAACGGTGGTCCAGACAGGACAAAGGCGCAACTGCAGTCCACCACACCTACCTCGCATTAAGTTGATCTTTCTCTACACCCTAGCTATGACTGTAACACTACATTCTATACTCTCTCCTTTCCTTCCCTATGTATGGGATGCTTTGTACAGCACGCAAGAAACAATACTTTTCACTGCATACTAATATATGTGACAATAATAAAATCAAAAACCAAATCAAATCAAAACATGAAAAGGGAGCGAATAGAGGGAAACAGACTGAGGAAGGGCAGAAGGTTTTGTTTCAGTTTAGTTAGGGCATTGTGATTGGCACAGGCTTGGAGGGCTGAAGGGCCTGCTCCTGCGCTGTACTTTTCTTTGCACTCCAGCTATGGTCTCACCAACACCCAGCCAATACCTTTATTTTGGATCACACTCACTGCTGCCAGTGTTGCTCCATCCTCCAGTCACAGACTGCAGGAAAGGAACAGCCTGTGATTAGAGATTCTTTCAGTATTTGCCACACCACTTAGCCGCATTTTAAAAACTGCCTCCAGGGACCACTCTGGGGGGGGAAATGTGGGCCACATCCTGCCCATAGGCCGGAATCAAGTCTTTTCACTTTTCTTTTCCTTTATATATACTTGTAGGAGCTTTTATTGTCTGTTTTATATTTTTTGTTAGTTTTCTTTCAATCTAATTTCTCTCTATTTTTATTTGTTGCTGGTTTCTAAAGTTTCCTCAATCTTCTGCCCTAACACTAGTCTTTGTAGCATTGGAGGTATTATCTTTCAACTGATTTCCTTACTTAGTATGGTTGGTGTATCCTTCCCATAAAGTCATTCATTCCCAACGGAATATATCTTTGTTCAGAGCTCTGAAATATTTCCTTAAATGCCTGCCACTGTTTTTCTACTCTCTTAACTTTTAACCTGTTTTCCCATTCCACTTTTGTCAACTTTGCCATTCACCGGATCGGGGTGCGGTTGGCAAGGCTGGTTTTTAAAGTTTAAAGTTTATTTATTAGTGTCACAAAAGTAGGCTTACATTAATGCTGCAATGAAGTTACTGTGAAAATCCCCTAGTCGCCACATTCTGGCACCTGTTTGGGTACACTGAGGGAGGATTGAGCACGGCCAATGCACTGAACCAGCACGTCTTTCACCTTATTTGTGCCCCTCATGATTTTATAAACCTTTATAAGGTCACCCCTCATCCTCCTGCTCTTCAGGGAAACCAGCGAACAACTGTGCCGCCCATAAAGGTGCTTTCCAAATGCAAGAAGATTTTTATTTCCTGATGCCCACTTTACAGTTTAAGCTTTTTACTCATACATTTATGTCTGGTGCCAATCCCAAAGGAAAAATAAACCCATGATTAGACTATTTATACAATATCACCGAAACAGGAAAACGTTTCACGGTATTTCCAAGGAGGATATGGAGTCGTGGGAGGAATGAATAATGAAGAAGAAAATTCCCTGAGTTAGGCCGAGGCAGCTGAAGGTTGGATTTTGATAGGCAACAGTATTATCAAGGGTTACAGGGACAAAGGGAATAGAAAATAGAGGTTAACCATAATTTACTTGAGTGGTGGAACAGGCTCAAAGGCCTACTCATGTCCCGAAAGATTGGCTGTCATTGGTGGAGGAAAGGGACAGAGGCATGTACAAGAGAAATGGAGAGTTTGGAAGGTTCTGGGATTGGAGAAGGGTACAGAGGTAAGGAGGGGCAAGGCATGGAGGGATTTTAACACAAGGAAAAGAACTTTAAATATACTGAACTGGGGAGCAGAGGAGCCAATATAGATCAGTAAGAATAGATAATGGATGTGTCATGCATGCAAAACTTTATAAGACGGTTATGTTTGAAACTGTCTCTTTTAGTTTAAGGTAAAACAGAATGTCTGGGAATGGGGATGATGAAAGCACACTGAACTCTGCCTGAAGACAGGCCATGGTAATGTGTTTGTCTCGGGGTAACTGGCTGAGGCTGGAACCATAGAAACCCAAATGCTGCTTTTCAGAGTTTGACACAAAAAGCGTGGTAGCTGACCTTTCTGCACACAGTCTCTGAGACTCAGAGAGAGGGAGAGAATCAGCTCCCTCCAAACAGAGGAAGAAACTGTTTTGTTAACCATGTAGCAGAATGCCAGGGAGAATGGATTCTCTGTGTGAAGAGAAGGGACATGCAGAGATTTAGGACCAAGGAGTCACCTTGTTACTGGAAGCCAGTCGGATAAAATTCAGACAACTGAATGAAGGGACTTTCAAAGGATACTGAAGACTGACCCTGGTGTAACAGGGAGAACAGACAGTGCTGCAACGTTGGGAGATAATTGAGACTTAAATCTACAAGGAAGGCTACATATCCGCTGAGAGTCTGACGTAAAATATAAATGTGATATAAACCATTTTCAGTTGCGTTAATCATTTAATTAGCAGGTACTTTTTCTGTCGTTTGGTGTATTAGTTGCCTATTAAGTAATGTTTAGTCTGTGGTGATTTTACTTTGTCTATTACAGTACAAGTCTTAAAATGTGAAATCCTGTCCTGTGATTCTTTGTGTCAGTTGTGGGTAAATTCACATCTCTTTTTAAAAGTTATTGGTCTCTATGGGGATCATAACATAAGTAGGACTTGAATAGAATACAGGCAGCACGGTTTTGGAGCAGCTAAGGTGTAGAGACAATGGTGGATTGAAGATCAGCCAGGACAACACTAGAGGAATCAAGCACCAGGGACAAGGGCACAAATAACAATCAAGTATATGACATAGTTTGACTGATTCTCCCAAAAGATAACAACAGAACTGGCACAATCTCACAGAATCATAGACCATAGAATCCTTCCAGTGCAGAAGGAAGCCATTCAGCCCATCGAGCCTGCACTGATAATAATCCCACCCAAGTCCTATCCCCATAACCCCACACATTCACCCTGCTAATCCCCCTGACACTAAGGGGCAATTTAGCATGGCCAATCCACCTAACCCGCACATCTTTGGCGTGTGGGAGGACTGTTGGACTTTAACCTGGTGTTGTGAGACTTCTTAGTGTGGGAGGAAACCAGAGGACCCAGGGGAAACCCACGCAGACAGAGGGAGTACGTGCAAACATGGAGAACTTAGGTGCTAAATTGCCCCCAAGTGTCGGGGGACTAGCGAAGGTAAATGCACGGGGTTATGGGGAGAGGGCCTTGGAGCGATTGTGGTTGGTGAGTCTCAATGGACCAACTGGCCTCCTTCTGCACTGTAGGATTCTATGGCTCCACACAGACAGATTGTAGTTTGCTAAAGCTGCTTCAGTGTGTGCTTTATGGCAGTGATTTCCTTATATTCTAAACTACACTTCCTGACCATATCTCACATTAAGGTAAAACATCCATCTGTATGGCTGTAAAATGTGAAATTGCACCTTTGAGGGCATGTGACTCACTACTGTCCTGACTGCCCACCACAAGCACCTGTGTCTAAAAGCTGCTATAACTCAACTGTAGCTTGTTTTTTTTAATTTCTGTAGCCTTCTTCATATAGATAGAATCTTGCTGAGCGATTCACAGGGAAAAAGGTCAAGTCCAAACAGGAAGTGTAAAAGGGAAATCTTTATTTAAAAAAGATTATTCCTCAGGATGCGAGCGTCACTGGGCAACTTTCATCGTCTATCCCTAGTTGCCCTGTGCTTGATAAAATTGAGTGACCTGCTTGGTCATTTCAAAGTTGACTACTTTGGAGCGGGACTGGAGATTTTTTTACTCCATCCTTAAAGTTTCAGTCAATGCTTAGAGTGGGCCAGGCAAACCCAAATCTATTCCTTGCTTTCTCCAAAACCAAATTCAAATTCCAACTGAATCCAATTCAAGGTCCCCACAAGAGAGACAAACACGATCCAAGCTGACAAGATAAGGCACTGCACCCCCATCTTGGGCTTGATCCGATGCTTGATCTTAGCTAAAAGGCTGAGGAGTGATTGAGGCTGGAGTCACATATCCACCAGGTAACAGCAGGTTTTCCTAAAGGATCTTTGTGAAGCACTTGGGTTTTTACGAAATTCCAACAGCTTCACAGTCACTTTTAATGGCATCAAAAGTTTGTTCCTTGATTTTTAAACTGAAATCAAATCTTTAAAATGTAATGGTGAGAAATGGCCAGAATTTTACCGGCGCGCCTGCCCCAGAATCGGGGCGGGCGAGTCTCACAGAACGGCATTCTCTGTTGGCCTTGGGCAGGCAAGGTGGTAAAATTTTGGCAAATTAGTCTTGGCCTCTGGATTACTATTGCTGTAACATAACCATGATCCTATCGCAGAGCTAATTTGTATCAGAGGAGCCTTCTGAAAGTAGGAGGAAAAGTTGCAGGCTGAGAGATTTATTTCAGGATATTCCACAATCTCAATCCTCCTAAACCCAGATCCTACCTACCCTGGTTCAATGCTGACCAGCTCTCCCTTTCTTCAGATATCATTACTGTCTCTTTAAAACTGCCCCCTCTTCGCCAGCACTCAATCTTTCTTTTTCTCTATTACAGTGCCGACTCCGACCTCTGCATCCACGCTACCATCCTGGAAAGCATCATCCCTTTGCTACTCTCTGCCCATTTCTTTTACCACTCTCTAAACAGATTTCTCCCCTTTGCTCTCTATGCCATCTTGAGAGCCCTGGGTCAAAGTTACCAATAATCATCTCGGGCAACCTGGCACATCAACCTCTATACCACATGTCATAGGTCTGACTACTCCATCTTTGTCCTTCACTCACAGTTCACATTCCCCCTTCTCCCCAAGCACCCGTGAAACCTCTTGCTGTGTATAGATATTGAGCGCCATCTTACTGGCTGCTCACGCCACATCCCCACTGCAGCGAGCTCAGAGAATTTGACGCCCAGCCAAACCTCCATTTACTGCAGCGGGATTGGAAAATTCCACCGGCAGGAATGGCCGTAACATTCCGTTCAGCGTTTCTGTTCTGAAACTAGGTCAATTTGGCAAAATCACAGTCATGGAAAGATTGCTGCTAATTCGGGACATTAAATCGTTCACGTTAACCGCTGAATCTGCAAAACTGGGAGTACGCCATAGTCCTGCATTTATATAGTGCCTCTCACAACCTCAAGACATCCCACCCCATTTCTAAGCCGGCGCAGCAGTTTTGAAGTGTAGCAATTTAAAAAGCATTGGTCGCTAGTTTGCACACCACAAGTTGCCACAAACAGTAACCATCAGGTAATCTGTCCTGAGATGTTGGTTGAGTGATGGGTGTTGGCAGGACATTGGGAAGCCCGCCCTTCTTTCCTTCAAATAGCATCACGGGATGTTTTACGTAGACAAGAGGGCAAACAGGGCTTCAGTTTAACTTGTATAAGATGTGCAGGTTAGGTTGATTGGCCATGCTAGGTTAACCATTCGTGTCAGGGGGACTAGCAGGATAAATACATGGGCTTACAGGGATTGGGCCTGGGTGGGATTGTGGTCGGTACAGACTCGATGGGCCAAATGGCCTCGTTCTGCACTATAGGGATTCTATGATTCTTCTCAACTGAAAGACAGCATCTCCTGACTCTGCAGCTCTTCACTGGTTCTGTACTGCATTGTTAGTCTCGGTTTTGTGTTCAAGTCTCAGGAGTGGGACAGAAACCCACATCCTTCTGACTCAGGGTAAGGGAGCACCATCGAATCCAGGGTGAGACATGTAAGATTTCCACTTGAAGCACTGGGAACAGGTTATATATAATGACGCATGGATAGTATTACCGGGGTAAGGCTTTTCTTTCTTTGATGGTCCCATTAAGCCTAAGAATATCACAGTCGGGTGACCTTTAATAATCAAGTGCTAAGAGATCCGATCTGTGAATTACATTCCCTCTGGTCAGTTTAATCTTCTTTGAACTTTGTATTTTCTACATGTGCCTGTGCCATTCAGAAACTGGTCCGATAAGCAGCTTTCTGACTGTAACGCTGTACGCACCAGAGCACGTGGGACTTCCACGATAAACCAAAATGGTTGCATAAAGCTCAAAATGAAGTGGATGCACCAACCTGGTTACAGATGTTGATGTCGACTCCTGCTTTGACATAGTCGAGGGCTTTTTCCAAGTTGCCGGCTCGTGCAGCTCGTAAGTAGCTTGCGTTAGTGTCAGTCTAATAAGAAAGAGGGGAGAAAAACAGCAGAGGTTAATGGGGAAAATTGACTGCAGTCCTATTGTTGAGGACTTCCTGTAACACATAAACAACTTTTAACAGAAGAGGTTCCCACTGACTGTGTATTCTCCCTCTATTCTATCCCCTGTGAACTCAGCAGAACTTGTAGAATATAACTGGGGCCAAAGACAATATTATTGCACGATGGTGCAGGATCTTGGTGCCTGCATTGTGATTGACACTTGTGACCGTTTGCATTGCAGATAGAGAAGATCATCAAGACCAAAGACAAAAACAAACTATTCTGGAAACAGTCAGCCAGTCACCACACCAAAAGGAAAACTGTGGACAGTTGAGGCACATCCTTTCATCAGAACTGGGAGAGATTATAAATGAATAACGGTGGCATAGTGGCTCGCACTGCTGCCTCACAGCGCCAGGGACCTGGATTCAATTCCGGCCTCAGGTTACTGTCTGTGTGGAGTTTGCACGTTCTCTCCATGTCTGCGTGGGTTTCCTCCGGGTGCTCCAGTTTCCTCCCACACTCCAAAGATGTGCAGGTTAGGTGGATTGGCCATGCTAAATTGCCCTTAGTGTCCAAAGGTTAGGAGGATTAGCCATGGTAAATGGGTTATGAGATAAGGTGAAGGACAGGGCCTGGGTGGGATGCTCTTTCAGAGGGTTGGTGCAGACACGATGGGCCGAAAGGCCTCTTTCTGCACTGTAAGGGCTCTGTGGTTCTAACTTCGCAGAGCCAGGGAAAGGAGGAATACATGTACTGCCCCAGGCCAGATATCAAATAGGTCAATCCATCAGCTTACTCGGAGTGTTTCCCAAGTCGATACCGATAGCTCTTCACAAACGTTCGAGTACTTTATTATTTCACTCCCTCAGTTCCAATCTACATTGTTTGAGGCTCTTTTGTCAATAAAGGAAGTGTCAGGAGAAGCATTTCAGGATGTCAGAGTAAAGCAGCATATTAGAACGATCAATTCCAATTTCGGATTGGCTGATGCAGCAATTGCAGTTAGTTACAGGAAGCCTTCTAGAGTTTTCTCTCCAGCAATGTGAGACAGACTGCAGCTTCCAACAAGTATATTTTTTCTACTAAACACACGGGTCTTGCAGAAAAGCTCATTCCCTCTTGCATAATAGCGGATGTATGAATCAACCCCATTAACTTAGTCATCTCAAAGCCCACAGAGCTTACTGCTGTCACATGCTGCATTGAACTCAAAACCAGAAAGTGCTTTCAGTCATTTTATTCGACAAAAAAAAAATACAGCGCATTTTGCAAAATGTTGTTCTTCAGATACACTCTTGCCCCCTGAAATTATGCTGGGATCAAATAATGAAGGTGGCTGCGAGGATCCCAGCGAGGACAGCAAGGTGGCACAGTGGTTAGCACTGCTACCTCTCAGCGCCATGGGACCCAGGTTCGATTCCAGCCTTGGGTCACTGTCTGTGCAGAGTCTGCACATTCTCCCCGTGTCTGCATGGGTTTCCTCCAGGTGCTCCGGTTCCTTCCCATAGACCAAAGATGTGCAGGTTAAGTGGATTGGCCATGCTAAATTATCTCTTAGCGTCAGGGGGACTAGCAGGGTAAATATGTGGGGTTACAGGGGATAGGACCTGGGTGGGATTGTTGTTAGTGCAAGCTCGATGGGCCGAATGGCCTCCTTCTGCACTGTAGGGATTCTATGATTCTATCACAATCCCAGAGAAATCTTATAAAGTTAAAATATCATTCTGAGCATCACCACCCAAGAGCCAGACTTCTCTGGAGTTATCTGCTGAAACTACCAATCAAATGACTCAAAGTAGGAAAGAACTCAAACGAGGAATTAGAAGGGCAAAAAGGGGTCACGAAATGTCCTTGGCAGACAGGATTAAGGAGAATCCCAAGGCATTTTATTGATACGTTAGGAACAAAAGGGTTGTCAGGGAAAAAATCGGATCTCTCAGGGACAAAAGTGGGGAATTATGCTTGGAGCCCAAAGAAGTAGGTCCTAAATGAATACTTTGCGTCGGTATTCACAAAGGAGAGGGATGTGTTGACTGGGAGTGTCTCGGAGGGGAGTGTTGACCCGTTAGAGAAAATCTCCATTACAAGGGAGGAAGTGTTAGGTTTTTTAGGGAATATAAAGACTGACAAATCCCCAGGGCCTGATGGAATCTATCCAAGGCTGCTCAGGGAGACGAGAGATGAAATCGCTGGGCCTCTGACGCAAATCTTTGTCTCGTCACTGGACACAGGTGAGGTTCCAGAGGATTGGAGGATAGCTAATGTGGTCCCGTTATTTAAGAAGGGTAAGAAGGATAACCCGGGAAATTATAGGCCGGCGAGCTTGAAGTTCGTGGTAGGGAAGTTGTTGGAGAGGATTCTTAGACATAGGATGTATGCGCATTTAGAAAGGAATAAACTCATTAACGATAGTCAGCATGGTTTTGTGAGAGGGAGGTCATGCTTCACTAACCTGGTGGAGTTTTTTGAAGAAGTGACTAGAATGGTTGATGAGGGAAGAGCCGTGGATGTCGTCTATATGGACTTTAGTAAAGCGTTTGACAAAGTCCCTCATGGTAGGTTGGTGCAAAAGGTTGGATCTCATGGGATAAAGGGGGAGGTGGCTGGATGGGTGGAGAACTGGCTTGATCACAGAAGACAGAAGGTGGTAGTGGAAAGGTCTTTTTCCGGCTGGATGCCTGTGACTAGTGGTGTTCCGCAGGGCTCTGTATTGGGACCTCTGCTGTTTGTGATTTATATAAACCATCTGGAAGAAGGTGTAACTAGGGTGATCAGTAAGTTTGCGGACGACACGAAAATGGCTGGACTTGCAGATAGTGAGGAACATTGTCAGAGGCTACAGAAGGATATAGATAGGCTGGAAATCTGGGCAAAGAAATGGCAGATGGAGTTCAATCCAGATAAATGCAAAGTGATGCATTTTGGTAGAACTAACGTAGGGGGGAGCTATACGATAAATGGCAGAACCATAAAGGGTGCAGATACGCAAAGGGACCTGGGTGTGCAAGTGCACAGATCCTTGAAGCTGACGTCACAGGTGGAGAAGGTAGTGAAGAAGGCATATGGCATGCTTGCCTTTATAGGACGGGGCATAGAGTATAAAAGTTGGGGTCTGATGTTGCGGTTGCATAGAACGTTGGTTCGGCCGCAATTGGAATACTGCGCCCAGTTATGGTCGCCACACTACCAGAAGGACGTGGAGGCTTTAGAGAGAGTGCAGAGGAGGTTTACCAGGATGTTGCCTGGTATGGAAGGGCTTAGTTATGAGGAGAGATTGGGTAAACTGGGGTTGTTCTCACTGGAAAGACGGAGGATGAGGGGTGACCTAATAGAGGTGTATAAAATTATGAAAGGCATAGATAGGGTGAACGGTAGGAAACTTTTTACCAGATCGGTGGTGACGTTCACAAGGGGTCATAGGTTCAAGGTGAGGGGGGGTGAGGTTTAACACGGATATCAGAAGGACGTATTTTACACAGAGGGTGGTGGGGGCCTGGAATGCGCTGCCGGGCAAGGTGGTGGAGGCGGACACACTGGGAACGTTTAAGACTTATCTAGATAGCCACATGAACGGAGTGGGAATGGAGGGATACAAAAGAATGGTCGAGTTTGGATCAGGGAGCGACGCGGGCTTGGAGGGCCGAAGGGCCTGTTCCTGTGCTGTATTGTTCTTTGTTCCATTAACTTTGAACTTTATTGGCTTGAAGCATAGATATATATATAAAGCACATTGGGTAGGTTGTGTATAGGCTCTTGTACCTTTCATTATATTGTGTGGTGCTACCACCATGCTAAATGGGATAGATTTTGAACAGATCGAGCAACTCAAGACTGGGCATTCATGACTTACTGAGAGCCATCAGCAGCAGCAGCACAACCTGTAACCTCACGGCCCGGCATATCCCCCACTCTACCAATACCACCAAGCCAGGGGGTCAACCCTGGTTCAATGAAGAGTGCAGGAGGGCATGCCAGGAACAACACCAGACATCCCTAAAAATGACATGGCAACCTGGTGACAACACAGGACTATTTGCCTGCCAAACAGTGGAGGCAGCATGCAATAGACAGAGCTAAGCGATCCCACAACCAACGGATCAGGTCTAAGCTCTGCAGTCCTGCCACATCCAGAGAATGTTAGTGGACAATTAAACAGCTCACTGGAGGAGGAGGCTCCACAAATATCCCCATCCTCAATGATGGAGGAGCCAGCACATCAGCGCAAAAGTGTCAAAGCATTTGCAGCAATCTTCAGCCAGAGGGGCTAAATGGATGATCCATCTCGGTCTCCTCCAGTGGTCCCCAGCATCACAAATGTCATGCTTCAGCCAATTCAATTCATTCCACGTTATATCAAGAAATAGCTGACATACTGAAAACTGCAAAGGCTATGGGCCCTGACAATACTCCAGCAATTGTACACAGGAGGATAGGAATAAGAGCAGACCAAGTGCCCCCTTGAGCCTGCTCCACTCAATTTAAATTCCACCAGCAGCCTTGGTGGGATTTGAATCTGTGTTCCAAGAGCAATATCCTGGGTCTCTGGATTACTAGTCCAGTGACCTTACTATGCCACCACTCCCTGTACTGAAGACTTGTGCTCCAGAACTAGCCACTCCCCTAGCCAAGCTGTTCCAGTACAACTACAACACTGGCATCTACCCAGCAATGTGGATAATTGCCCAGATATGCCCTTTTTACAAAAAGCAGGACAAATCAAACCCGGCCAATTACCGCACCGTAAGTCTACTCTCGATCATCAGTAAAGTGATGGAAGGGGTCATCGACAGTGCTATCAAGCAGCACCTGCTCAGCAATAACCTGCTCAGTGACGCCCAGTTTGGGTTTCGCCAGGTTCACTCAGCTCCTGACCTCATTACAGCCTTGGTTCAAACACGGACAAAAGAGCTGAATTCCAGAAGTGAGGTGAGAGTGACTGCCCTTGACTGAGTGTGGCATCAAGGAGCCCTAGCAAACCTGGAATCAATGGGCATCAGGGGACAAACTCTCCACTGGTTGGAGTCAATCCTGGCACACAGGAAGATGGTCGTGGTGGTTGGAGGTCAATCATCTCAGCTCCAGGACATCACTGCAGGAGTTCCTCAGGGTAGTGTCCTTAGGCCCAACCATCTTCAAATGCTTCATCTTCCTTCCATCTCAAGGTCAGATGTGGGGATGTTCACTGATGATTGCACAATGTTCAAGACCACTGATGATTCCTCGGATACTGAAACAGTCCGTGTCAAAATCAGCAAGCCCTGGGAAATATCCAGACTTGGGCTGATTAGTAGCAAGTAACATTCGTTCCATAGATGTGCCAGGCAATGACCATCTCCAACGAGAAAGAATCTAACCATCTACCCAAGACATTCAGTGCCAGTACATCCTTTCTCAAGTAAGAACACCAAAACACCACAGTACCCCAGGTGTGGCCTCATCAGCACCTTATACAGCTGCAATATAACCTCGCTGTTTTTAAACTCCATCCCTCTAGCAATGAAGGACAAAATTCCATTTGCCTTCTTAATTACCTGCTGCACCTGCAAACCAACATTTTGCAATTCATGCACAAGGACACCCAGGTCCCTCTGCACAGCAGCATGCTGCAATTTTTTACCATTTAAATAGTAGTCCATTTTGCTGTTATTCCTGCCAAAATGGGTGACCGCACATTTACCAACATTGTACTCCATCTGCCAGACCCTCGCCCACTCACTTAGACTATCCATATCCCTCTGCAGATTTTCAGTGTCCTCTGCACATTTTGCTCTACCACCCATCTTAGTGTCATCTGTGAACTACACTTGGTCCCCAACTCCAAATCAACTCTGTAAATTGTAAACAATTGCGGTCCCAACACTGATCCCTGAGGCACACCACTAGTCACTGATCGCCAACCAGATAAACACCCATTTACCCCCACTCATTGCATTCTGTTAGTTGACCAATCCTCTATTCATGCTAATACATTACCCGTAACACCGTGCACCTTTATCTTATGCAGCAGCCTTTTGTGCGGAACCTTGTCAAATGCCTTCTGGAAATCCAGATACACCACATCCACCAGTTCCCCGTTGTCCACTGCATTTGTAATGTCCTC
This sequence comes from Mustelus asterias, assembly GCF_964213995.1. Taxonomy (NCBI): domain Eukaryota; kingdom Metazoa; phylum Chordata; class Chondrichthyes; order Carcharhiniformes; family Triakidae; genus Mustelus; species Mustelus asterias. The sequence continues at coordinate 55,736,082 of NC_135811.1, forward strand.
ACAGAATTCCAGTTAAACATGACCTGCCCTTCATGAATCCATGCTGCATCTTTCCAATGGGACAATTTCTATCCAGATATCTCACTATTTCTTCCTTGATATATTCAAGCATTTTCCGCACTACAGAAGTTAAGCTAACTGACCTATAGTTACCTGCCTTTTTTCTACCTCCTTTTTTTAAACAATGGCGTCACATTTGCTGTTTTCCAATCTGCGGGAACCACCAGAGAGTCCAGTGAATTTGGTAAATTACCACCAGCTGTTTGATAAATTTCCATTTGCTATTTCCCCCGCCATGTCTTTTAGTACCTTGGAATGCATTCCATCAGGCCAGGAGACTTGTCTACCTTTAACCCCATTAGCTTACCTAATACTGCTTCTTTAGTGATAATGATAGTCTCTAGGTCCTCATCTGACATAGCCTTCCTGTCATCAATTTTTGGCATGTCATTTGTGCCTTCCACTGAAGATCAACACAAAATATCTGTTCAATGCCTCAGCCATTTCCTTGTTTCCCATTATTAAATCCCCCTTCTTGTCCTCTAAAGGACCAATGTTTACCTTAGCCACTCTTTTTCATTTTATATATTTATAGAAACTTTTGCCATTAGTTTTTATATTCTGAGCTATTATTATTATTACTCTCATAATCCAATTAAATATTGTGGCTACAAGAGCACAGTAAGAAGTCTCACAACACCAGGTTAAAGTCCAACAGGTTTATTTGGCAGCACTAGCTTTCGGAGCCTCAGGCTCCTTCATCAGGTTTCCACATTATGGCTACAAGAGCAGTCAGAGGCTGCGAATTCTATGGCAAGTAACTCACCTCCTGAATCCCCAAAGCCTGTCCACAATCTACAAGGCACAAGTCAGGAGTGTGATGGAATACTCCCCACTTGCCTGGATGAGTGCAGCTCCAACAGCACTCAAGAAGCTTGACACCATCCAGGACAAAGCAGCCCACTTGAGTGGCATCCCATCCACTACCTTAAACATTCACTCTCTCCATCGTGTTAACAGTGTGTACCATCTACAAGATGCACTGCAGCAACTCACCAAGTCTCCATTGATAGCACCTTCCAAACAGGCAACCTGCACCACCTCAAAAACTAGAGCAGCACATGAATGGGAACACCACTGCAAGTTCTCCTCCAAGCCACTCACCTGACTTGGAAACTTATCACCGTTCCTTCACTGTCGCTGGGTCAAAATCCTGGAACTCCCTCCCTGACAACACTGTGGGTGTACCTACACCTCAGTCACTACAGCGGGTTCAAGATGGCAGCTCACCACCATCTTTTAAAGGGCGATTAGCGATGGGCAATAAATGCTGGCCTAGCCAGCGACACCCACATCCCATGAAAGAATACATTTTAAAAAGTTTTTACATTCGCCTGCAAGGACACACAGGGCTCAAGGTCTAACATCTCATCCAAAAGACATCCAACAGTGCAGCACTGCCTCAGTACTTCAGTGGATTGTCAACTGCTCAAATCTATAGTGGGACATGAACCTATCAGCCAGAGGTCAGATTGATAGCACTGAGCCAAAGCTGACAGCTTGATGCAGAGACAAACACGGTATGCTAAGAGTATTAGCAATGGATGTAATGCAGGAATCCAGTTTGCGATCAGGGAAGACACATTCTAATTGTAACAGTAACTTTCACTGCTTGATGCTGATACTCGGAGCAAAAAGTGGAAAATCTTTCCTTATTCACATGAAGATACTTGTGTAAATCACCAGGGTGCATTTTGACATAGATACTGCTGTTTACCAAATAACTGAGACCAAGGAATTACTTATACAAAACCAGTGCCCTGTTGGAGCTAACCTCTCATAGTCCAATGAATACAATGGCACCACTAGCTCCAATTGCGAATTGCGATGGCCCAGAGAATAGGGCATCGATGAAAAGAACGGGTATTGCACCGGGTGCCAAACCTATGGTCTCAGCGATCGGAAACAGGCACTCCTTAGCCCAAAAAATGAAATGCCTCCCCCCGCCTCCACTGACCAGTGGAGCACCACCAACCAATCATTGCAGCACTTCATTCTGCAACAGAGATTTCCTTTTGTCCTGTCAGAAGCTGTAGGTGTGACCAGACCCCTTTGAAGTCCTCTAACAGAGATGAGGGCCGGGATACTCCTGGCCCACCTCGCTGGCCCCGACTGGGTTCCTGCTACCTATTCAAATTCACCAATCCAAACATAATTAGCAGGCTTGAAGCCCAATTCAAATCGCTCCCACTATTCACCTGTCTCCCCAGCAGGATCTTCAGTGGGTGACTTTTGGTAAAAGTCCTCGCTTGGCGTGTTGGACCCCGAGGGGTGAGGAAGCAAAACCAGCCCCTCAGCAATGAGAGGCATCCTCCCTCCCACACCACACTGGCATGAGGTTTATCCAACCCAAACCCCCACCTAGCCCTCCTTCCCCCTCAGAACCCCTACACACACCCCTTCCCCTCAGACCCTCCCCACTGTGGTTTGAAAAAGAGGAAGTTAAGCCACAGAATGTCAATTTAACTGAAAACATTTTAGTCAGAATCAAGAGGGTACTTGAAGTGCAGCAAACCGTGACGGGAAGTCAAAATAAACACAGCTGGCTGGAGGGTGATGGAAATCCATTGAGCTGGCTGCTGAATTTTTTTTTACCAGGTACTGCATGTTTAATTTGTCACAGATCAAAGGCTTCAATTGCAATGGAGAGGGTTTCAGCAATTCCAGCTTTCTAGGAAGCCTCAGAAACTTCAAATCAAAGTTGTGTACATACTTTGGGACTGGGTGCACAGCTGTACAAAATGGAACCCCAATCTCCCCAGGTGAAATTGACATCTCATCTTTGTTATGGGCCTTCAAAGGGGTCTGCTCACACCTAAAGCTTCTGACAGGGAGAAAGGGAAATCTCTGCTACAGAATGGAGTGCTATAATGATTGAAAAACCTGCCACGTGACCAACGGGGGTGGGGAGTCGGGGGTAGCATGTGTGTATGCAGATTAAAGTGACCTGGTCAGTTCAGTCCCACAGTTGACAGGCAGGAAAGCAGATATTGATCACAGGGCTGCCTGAAATCACTATGCCATGATGTTGAGGTCTGCCAGGGCTAAAGTCCAGCCACGACACCCCCACCCCGGCAGAGAATGGCGAGGTCAACTCCTTGTCCCCAGCCTGAGCCCACCCAACCCCCCAGGACCCTTGAGAGACCCTTCCTCTGCAGCCTGGCATCAGCAGAAGGGCAAATGTTCACTGGACTTATCTCCTCGAGTCCTCACAGGGCCCAAGGCGTGAGGCCAGGGTGTCAATGTCAACGTGCCAAGGGGCAGTGCACTGTTGGCACTGCCAAGGCACTTGACCTGAAGAGGGAAGGGGGCCCGAGTCAGGGATCCAAGGGGGAAGGGGACCCGATTGGGTTGTGTGCGGGTGGGAGGAGGGCAAGTCGGGTAAGCCTCATGATGCCTGCGTGGTGTGGGGAAGTTTACCCATTATTTGAGAGTGGGGGGGTGGGGGGGGAAGGGTGCCCCTCTTTGATGAGGGGTTGGTGGTGCTCCCCTGGTTAGTGAGGGGCAGGGGGAGCTGTTTCATTTTTTGGGGTGAGGGGTGACTGTCTCTGAGTGCTGAGACCAGGCCCCCTTTTAAAATGACTCTGAACAGCAAAGCTGGTTGGCGGGTTGCGCACAATGACCTCATTAACATTTTTCAGGTGGGTGAAACCTTCCGTCGTGAGCACATAATCCCAATTCACGGCCTATAAACCACTCTGATTAAGCTCGCTTATTTAACATGGCTGTATGTGTGTGTCTGACATTGAACCAAAATAGGTGGCCAGCAGGTAACTAAAGCTGATTGGCTGCACATATCACTCCTGTTCTATCACATGTACTTTGACTAGATATCTAACAGGTGTAATTAGAGCACAGTGAAAATGTCAGACACATAATTGGTGATATACAAGCTTCATAGGAAACATTTGCATTTATTAACAACACATTTATTTACATCACGTCACAGCAGTGTTGCTGTACCTTTGTGACAGGACTGCGCCGTGCATCATGAGGTACTTCCCTCCATATTGTAACAGGTCCTATTTTACACATTGTACTGGAAGTTGCAGGAGAGAATCTGTCATCCAAAGGAAGATTGGAACACGAGGAGGAGATTCAGTCCCTTGAGCTTTTGTTTTTGCCATTCAATTAATCATGGCTGATCGGTATGTGAACTCCATCTGCCCACCTCATGTCCCTATCCCATAGTAACCAAAGTAAAATTGATCAAGTTAAAATGATCAGTTGTCCTGTCTCCAAAAGCACTTTTTGGTGGGAAGGGGCGGGAATCATAGAATCCCTTCAGTGCAGAAGGTGGCCATTCGGCCCATCGAGTCTGCACCGATAATCCCACCCAAGCTCTATTCCTGTAACCATTTATATTTACCCTGATAATTCCCTAACACCAGGGGCAATTTAGCATGGCCAATCAACCTAATCCGCATGTCTTCCGGACTGTGGGAGGAAACCGGAGCACCCAGAGGAAACCCACACAGACATGGGGAGAACATGTAGACTCCACACAGACAGTGACCCGAGGCTGGAATGCAAAGGGATAACAAGCCTCATCAATGCAACCTGACCGTACAACTTAACTCTTTTCTCCCCGATATTATTCTAGTGCATCTGTGCTGCATCACCCCCACGGACAAAATATCCATCCTGCCTGGATTGCCGACTGCTGAATGTAATACTCCAGACATTGTCTAACCAGAGCTTTACACAACGGCAGTAAAACCTCCACCCCTTTATATTTCAACCCCCATGAGATAAAAGTAAACATTTACATCCACTAACTTTGCATATTCACTGTGCATGGACCAGCACATCTCTCAACTCTTGCACAGTCCTTAGCTTTTCTCGGTTTAGAAAATGCTCTCCTGGGTCACACAGTCATGATTCAATGAAGCAGACACAACTTACTCCTGTATATCTCCCTCATGGTGCGACACTAATGGAAATTGGGGTGCTAATTATTTTTAGGACGGCTGCATCTTAAGTACAGAAAACAGAGTGGGGCCAACCTTGTCCTTGCACAACATCATGTGGAGAGAAAGATCACTGTCCCCTTCTTCCTGTTCCATTTCATTAAAATCTGCCGGCAAGGGAAGAAATGGACTATATTGATGATTCGATTATATTCGCCTGGGTCAGCATCACTCGAGCCCTGGCTCTGGGCCCGATGTAGTCTCTGCTCTGGAGAAGTGGATCCTGTTGTTTTCCAGCCACGTGGTAGCAAGTCAACCGGAATAACACTCAAAAGATGAAATCTGCTTACGTTCCAACAAATAACCGTGAACGTTTGGAGCTTTTACAATACACAGCTCATGTCCATCTCAGCAGAGAGTGCCAAAAGACTATGCCACTGTCGCACTTGTAAATAAATGCAATATGAAACTTGCCTTTCTGAAGCATTATATTTGTTGACTACTGTGGTCTATCTATATTAACAAAGTGTTTATTAATACAAAATGAAAAACATCTGTTTAGGTTGCTCTTGCATCTCATTTCTAATGCTCAATAGTCAAGATATATTGGAGATGGAGAGAGTGAGTCCATTATTATTTTGTTGTAATTTTGTGGTATGGTGGCACAGTGCCTAGCACTGCTGTCTCACAGTGCCAGGGATCCGGGTTCAATTCTAGCCTTGCGTGACTGTGTGGAGTTTGCACATTCTCCCCGTGTCTGCGTGCGTTTCCTCCAGGTGCTCCGATTTCCTCCCACACTCCAAAGACGTGCAGGTTAGGTGGATTGGCCATGCTAAATGGCCCCTTAGTGTCCCAGGATGCATAGGTTAGGGGAATTAGTGGGGTAAATGTGTGGAGTTATGGGGATAGGGCCTGGGTGGGATGATCTGTCAGAGAGTCAGTGCAGACTCAATGGGCTGAATGGCCTCCTTTGGCACTGTAGAATCAGAGAATCACAGAATAGGAATCACAGAACAGTGCAGGAGGCGGCCTATCGAGTCTGCACCAACCATGGTCTCACCCAGGTCCTATTCCCGTAACCCCACACATTTACCCTGCTAATCCCCCTGACACAAAGGGTCAATTTAGCATGGCCAATTTTTGGAGTGTGGGAGGAAACTGGAGCACCCGGAGGAAACCCACGCAGAGATAGGGAGAACGTGCAAACTTCACACAGACAGAGACCCGACGCTGGAATTGAACCTGGGTCCCTGGCGCTGTGAGGCAGCAGTGCTAACCACTGTGCCACCGTGCCGCCCCACTGTAGGATTCTATGATAAATGTTACTTCAAGAATTTCTCCTTTTTGATAAACATCCCTAAATCAGGCATTCAGTTTGGAATCTCTACAGAGCATTTTGAAGTTGCGATTCAGATTTGGTTTTTGAACAGTACGGGCACCATGGGGTTAATTTTACAAGCTGACACACCCAGTACAGTGTCAGTTTGAGGAGAGGGTGGGTTGGATAGTTGAGTGTGCTGCCCACTGCACTCGATTTGTAGCCTCTCCCCAATTTCTCTTCTGGGTCTGATTTTCATTTCCACTTGTTGCCCGCTCTAGAATTCCCTCCCTTTACCCCCTTCACCATTCTACCCCGCCTCTCTCTCTCTGTCTGTCTGTCTCTCCTTTAAGGCACTCCTTTCTCTTTGACCAAGCTTTTGGTCCTGGCACCAAAGTCCCCCTGTGGCTTGGTGTGATCACGTTCCGTGGGACATTTTGTTCTCTGCCGATATGCAAGTTGTTGTTTAGTGCTGATTTGTGGCTGCTCTACAATTATGGTGTTTGAGCCAATCAGGTGCTTGTGTGAGTCACAGTCGGAGAATTAAATGCGGCGATGGGTGATGCTGCTTTTCTGATCTCGTTCCGGTGACATGTTGTTGGGGCAGAGTTGAGGCAGCTTAACCCAGCATCAAACCGCTATGATTGCTGACGCGGGGAACTCTGGACACTGACTAACTGGATGCTTGGCACGGGAGAGCACTCACTGCCTTTGCTCCAACAAGTGCAAAAAAAATTGACCAAAAAAAATCTAAAATGATTGCTCACATTTTTCACTTCTTTTTATGGAATGAAAGCGACAGGCGTGTTTGATGTTTTTTTGCAGTTATTTCAATCACCATAATGCCTGTAATTATAAAGGTGAGCTTCTCGGTATGAGTCAACATGGCTGATGCAGGACAAAATCTTTTCTGGTAATTAAAAAGAATGTTGCTAATTATACTCCACAGAGGCTGATCTCAGCACTGAAGGACAAACATTTATATTTCTACCCAAGCAGTTCTGTGTTAAACTATGTCAATACAAAAAGGCATGGTCTACACTTTAGCATTTTAATGTACTGGAGAATGTGACAGAAATACAATCCAGTTGATTAGAGAGTGAGAAATACACATTTGAATTTGAGGTGCTGGCCTTTGAGAACACTGCTGTGTTTTTAAAAATTTATTCGTGGGACATGGGCGTCGCTGGCTGGGCCAGCATTTATTGCCCATCCCTAGTTGCCCTTGGAGGGCATTTGAGAGTCAACCACATTGCTGTGGCTCTGGGGTCACATGTAAGGACGGCAGATTTCTTTCCCTAAATCCCCTGGTCACCACACTCCAGCGCCTGTTCGGGTACACTGAGGGAGAATTTAGCATGGCCAATGTACCTAATCAGCACGTCTTTCAGACTGTGGGAGGAATCCGGAGCACCCAGAGGAAACCCACGCAGACACGGGGAGAACGTGCAGACTTGACACAGACAATGACCCAAGCCGGGAATCGAACCCGGGTCTCTGGTGCTGTGAGACAACACATGGGTGGCACTGTGCCACCCCGTGAACCAGATGGGTTTTTCCAACAGTGGTTTCATGGTCATCAGTAGATTCTTAATTCCAGATTTTTTTAAAAATTGAAATCAAATTCCACCAGCTGTCGTGGTGGGATTCGAATCCGGCTCCCCAGAACATTAGCTGAGTTTCTGGCTTAATAGTCTAGTGATAATACCACTAGGCCATCGCCTATGCAATACACAGTGGGCAGGATTTTACAGCCCCATTGAGACAGGGACAAGGGCAAAAAAATGTGGTGAGTCGTTCAAAAGTGTAATGACCTTGGCAGGATCAACCCTGGCAGCGTAAAACTCCCCCCAATGTGTTTTTCCTTTAGTAAACGTTGTGAAGAAAGTTTGGCCCATCCACATCTCAAGGGCATCATGCAGTTTTTCTGTTGGGAATATTAGGGCCGGAATTCTCTGACCGCTCACGCGGCGGGATTCTCTGGTCCCGTCAGCGCTGCACTCCCTACTGCAGATTTCCTGGTGGCTTGGGGAGGCTTCAATGGGAATTCCCATTGATAGCGCTGGAAGCAGTGAATCCCACTGCCAGTGAACAGCGCTCCCATCACCGGGAAACACACTGAAGGGCGGCCAGAGAATCTCGCGCTAGGATTAGGAATAGGTTGTTCACCTTCGCCGGGCTGCTAACCCACTCAATATGTCCCAGCTGAAGTACAATCCCATTCCATTTTCCCACCATAACTCCATAGCCCTTGATATCCTTATCAAACAAATATCTATTGATATCAAGTCTTGAAAGTCCCAATTGTCTCCCAGCACCTGTAGCCTTTTGGTCGCTTCCAAATTCCTGCTCACCTTTGTGTGAATAAGTGCTTCCAGAGGTGCGACTCTTCCATGTAGTCAAATTGCCTTTAACGTGGCTTCTCCTGTCCAATGGGCCTCACTGATGTTAGCAATGGTCTGCCTGCTGGGTTTTGCTGATTGGACAGCCATGTTCAGTGGGTGTGGTAATGGAGAGCGGCACTGAGAGAGCAGCAGGAAGTGGGGAAGCAGGGGAGGGGTGTATGGGGACAATGGGGAGTCTGAGCAGATATTAGACCATGGGAGAGTGCATGAGTGATGGGGGTGCACGGATGAGCAGTGCCTGGTAGAGGCCCTTAGCTGGTCAATTAAGCGGCTCAATGTCTCTCAATTGTCCTCCAAGGGCTACTAGGGATGGGCAACAAATGCTGGCCAGCCAGCGACACCGTGACCCACAGATGAAAAGAACATTGAGCTCTGGATGGAAGGACCATATACCTGCTTGCTTCCTGCTGGCAAGGTGGTATGATGGCAAGAAGGCAATGGGCACTACATCGCCCACCTTCCAGTGCCATTTTATTGGCTCTCCATACTTCCAGGCTGGTAAAATGCAGCCCACCCCAGGAGTATTTTGTTGGCATACCGAGCAGGAAATCCTGCGCCAACCAAACGGAAGTGTTGACTTGACAGCATGGATTTTCCAGTCAGCTAGGAGGTCTTGCATCAAAATCTGGATGCACTGTCCAATAGCCATCACTGACCAAACAAGGCTAAGCCAGGGTAACACTGTTTAATATATGCACCATGTCCAGTGAGAGATACTCATATACATTGAGGCGGGACGGTGGTTTAGAGGTGTTCAGTCATAATCCCACAGATGGTAACTCCTCAGCTAGGCACACACACCAAATGTCTGAATCCGAGATTCCTACTGTACTGAGCAACAACACGATTATCAGTAGGGTACAACTAACCTGTCTCACAACAGCTCATGTTCCCTATTCAGGGGTGAACAATTGCTTCACAATGATGAGAAGAACCAACACTGAAGGGTCAAAAAGCAGCCATGTCATGAATGCTTGGCTGCCACAAGCCAGGACCTTATATGTCTATAATCATAGAATCCTTAGTGCAGAATGAGGCCATTCGGCCCATCAAGCCTGCACCGACAGCAATCCCACCAAGGCCTTATCCCCATAACCACATATATTTACCCCACTAATCCTCCTGACACCAAGGGGCAATTTAGCATGGCCAATCCACCTAACCTGCACATTTTTGGTGTGGGGGAGGAAACCGGAGCACCCGGATGAAACCCACGCAGACACGGGGAGAACATGCAAACTCCACACAGACAATGACCCAAGCCTGGAATTGAACCCGGGTCCCTGGCGCTGTGAGGCAGCAGTGCTAACCACTGTGCCGCCGTAAATAATGAATTATCTACTACCATCCTTTGGTAACCAAGGAAGTAAAGGTTAAAGTTCACAAGCCTGCATCATGTGATTGCATATTGGGATCATGTGCTAAATGATGGTGTTGGTTCTTCATTGTTAATTGACCAATCAGTAATACACTTAACCACATCTGGATGGGTAATTATTCACGTGTCTGGTAGCAAACGGATTAATCAACATATCCCAGGAAATGTCTGCTGACTGGAAACTAGAACTGGTTGTACACAGAACAGTTCCTTAGAACGGAGAAACTCTCCAACTCTCAGTGTTGAAATGATGTTCCTCTCAGCCCCACTAAATCTTTCTGCAGAGTGGCTGCCACCACGCAAACCAGCCTCCCATCCATTGACTCTGTCTACACTTCCCGCTGCCTCGGCAAAGCAGCAGCATAATTAAGGACTCCATGCACCCCGGGCATTCTCTCTTCCACCTTCTTTCATCACGAAAAAGATACAAAAGTCTGAGATCACATACTGACCGACTCAAGAACAGTTTCTTCCCTGCTGCTGTCAGATTTTTGAGTTACATATTAGGCTGATCTTTCTCCTCACCCTATCGGTAACTGAGACATTAGATTCTGCACCCTCTCCTTATCTTCTCCCCCATGTACTCTATGAACAGTGTGCTTTGTCTGTATAGTGCGCAAGAAACAATACTTTTCACTGTATCCCAATACATGTGACAATAATAAATCAAATCAAATCAAAAAGATTTATCAGTGCTGAACTTCATTTGCCAATTATTGGTCCTTTCTGCAAGTTTGTTAATGCCCTCCTGAGTGGCACAGTGGTTAGCACTGTTGCCTCACGGTGCCAGGGACCCGGGTTCAATTCCGGCCTCGAGTCAATGTCTGTGTGGAGTCTGCACGTTCTCTTTGTGTCTGTGTGGGTTTCCTCCGGGTGCTCCGGTTTCCTCCCACAGTCTGAAAGACGTGCTGGTTAGGTGCATTGCCCTTGCTAAATTCTCCCTCAGTGTACCTGAACAGGTGGCGGAGTGTGGTGGCTAGGGGATTTTCACAGTAACTTAATTGCAGTGTTAATGTAAGCCTACTTGTGACACTAATAAATAAACTAAAACGTTAACGTGCTGCAGTCTGCTACAGTACTGGTTACTCCCCATGACAATATTTGGTGTCATCTGCAAATTTAGAAGTTATGCTTTTGATTCCCGCATTGTTACTGTAAATGGTTCCTTTTCTGCAGCCTCTGAGCACCATCCTCCGAGCTCACTTATGCATGAAGAACAAGTGGGCAAAACATGAAGCTGGCTTTCATCCCACACTTCCCAACTTACGAGCACAGCAATGCTGTCAACAGGAAGTGGACTAGAGCCAGTGGTGAACTGCAGGGATCGGCATCTCATCTCAATGCCAACCAGATGAGTCGGGCGTGAGAAAACAAACACCGTTCCAGAGGCTTTGGCCAACCCCAAACCAACTGAGCCATAAACCAAATGGAACCAAGTCAACAATCTTCACAAACTGAGTGGGGCAATTGCAGCCGTTTGTTTTGAAGCCATTGCATCACAGTTTACTTCAAAACAATTTACAACATTTGCTGCGGTCTCATTCCTTAGGGACCTGAGGTACTGAACAGGAGCCATTCAACATTCAGAGAACCAGGGATGACATCCTGTAGCCCCATCTCCAGCCACTATCCTACTGTCAACAAAGTCCCTGACTGGAATCCCAGAATCACCCCTTCAGTCCATGTACACAAGAATTATATTGAGACAAGCTGAACATACTAACAACCTTTGGAACGCCAAGGAAATTAGTCTAAAAGTCCATACAGATCTCTGAAACAAATGTAAGATTTGTACACCTGAAATCTTTAGTTTCGGTTATGTATTAAAAATGGTAAAATAAAAAGAACGTGCATTTATCCTGACCTCAGAAGGCCCCAAAATACTTTGGGCAAGCTTTTCTGGCCACGCTCGCCCCAAAACCAGAAAATCCCACTCGAGGTATCGGACCTTTGCCTGCTATGATTCTTAATGTGCCCACTCCGGTCCAATGCCAGCATCTCCACACCATAGCTACCATCAACATCGCAAACCACCGGCTCAAAGTGGAGAGGATCGCCAAGAAGATCATGCATACTGACACAGACAGCAAGTTCCTACAAAGATGCAAGAAAGCAGACAAGATCCCTAATGGACTACAGATCACAAACCCACTCAAGTTGACCTACAACACAGACGACGCTGAGATACTCTGCCGTCGCACCTCTCACACTCCTCAAACACCTCGTACACCAGCTCTGCAGCAGACGCCGCAACCTGGAAACCAAATATGCAGCAGACCAGCTGCGAGACACTGCCAAGCAGATGAGACAATGGAACTACGCCACCTACATGCACACCAAGCACAGGAAACTTGAGAAACTCGGCATCATCACCAGCAGCAACCAAGCCTTTCCCGGTACCACAGTAGAAAACAGTACCACTGCAGGGAAGTCCATTGTCAACTTGTTGGACTACACACTTCAACCAGATGAAATTGAAGTTCTCAGCCGAGGACTCAATTTCTGCCCCACCACCAAAATGGACCCCCTCGGTCTCACGGCGGACACAGAGGAATTCATCAGGTGAATGAGGCCCCAAGAGTTCTTCCACAAACCCCAAGAGGCCAACAGCGAACCCACTTTAAGAATGTCATTACTGATGGTTTCAATGCTCAGGCAGAAATAAACTTTAAACTCAAGCGCTTGTGATTTCAGTGTCAAGGGTCACTGACCCTTCTGCATCATTTTGTGATCTCAGTCCTTTCTGTGAGCAGTTTAAATTTGGCCATTCTGCAGATATTTCTGCTGCCGCTGTATTATCCATTAATGAGGTGGTTATGTGAATATATTCACTTCAATTCATTCTTTGCTTAGCTGGATCACAAATTGATGGGGAGTTTTCGTTCAGAGGGACAACTTTAGAACTGAGACACCCCCATCCCAGGTAGTGGAAAACTATACTGCCCACTTTACCACTGCCCAATATAGAGTCTACTTGCCAGATTCTCCCATTCGCCACCCCCACCCCACGTGGCATTTTCTGTGGGTGGAGGCAACTCGCCATGGACCACTGGTGGGATGTTTTTAAAGTTTATTTATTAGTGTCACAAGTAGGCTTACGTTAACACTGCAATGAAGTTACTGTGAAAATCCCCGAGTGGCCACACTCCGGCGCCTGTTCGGGTACACTGAGGGGGAATTTAGCATGGACAATGCACCCTAACCAGCACATCTTTCCGACTGTGGGAGGAAATCCACACAGACACGGGTGTGCAAACTCCGCACAGACAGTGACCCAAGCCAGGAATTGAACCCTGGTCCCTGGCGCTGTGAGGCAGCAGTGCTAACCACTGTGCCACCGTGTCGCCCATGTGGGTCCTGCCGATGTCTATGACGGTTCGTGTCCTGTTGTCGGGGAACCTTACGCGAGGACTCAATTGGTAGGACTGGAAGATCCAGCCAGCGGGAAGGGCCTGAGAATCCCACCCTACATTTTGAATAGGTCATTTTGGAATTAGTCCAATTACACAAAGACTCCTTCATCAAAGTACAATTTAAATTTACCTTATGGAATTAGTAAGGCAGATACCCCCCCATCAATAATACATTCCAATTCAGTCAGCTTTCAGAACGAATGCCCAAATCCTTTGTTAACAATAAGCTCTGAACCGAGCCAGCATCTCTCAGGATAACACTTTTCTGGGCTCTCCCTTGGACAAAAATGGAGTCACTTTCTTTCAGATGTAAACCTCATGTAAGCCTTTGCACCCGTATCCATTCCCGAGCTGGAATGTTAGATGCATTGGGTTTCTTCAATGTCTGGTGCAGATTTCCCTGTGGAAATTCCTGCCACTTTGCACACGGGCCAACATCTGCTTGTTTTTTTTTATTTTCCTTTTGTACTTAAAACCACTTTTGTCGGGAATCGGGAAGGGAACAGAACATTTCTGAACATAATATCATAGAATCCCCACAGTGCAGAAGGAGGCCATTCGGCCCATCGAGTCTGCACCGACCACAATCCCACCCAGGCCCTATCCTCATAGCCCCATGCATTTACCCTAGTTAGTCCCGCTGACACTAAGGGGGCAATTTAGCATGGCCAATCCACCTCACCCACACATCTTTGGACTGTGGGAGGAAACCGGAGCACCCGGAGGAAACCCACGCAGACACGGGGAGAATGTGCAAACTCCAGACAGACAGTGACCCGAGGCTGGGATTGAACCTGGGTCCCTGACGCTGTGAGGCAGCAGCGCTAACCACTGTGCCACCCTATCATGATCAGTTTGTTGGAAATAATTATAAGGGATCGTTCCATTTATATTATAAAGAACAAAACGTGTCCGCGTGACTTTCCTCCGGGTGCTCCGGTTTCCTCCCACACTCCAAGGATGTGTGGTTTAGGTGGATTGGCCATGCCATATGGGGATTGGGGGGGGGGGGGGGGGGGGGGGAGGGGGAAAGAGGGTCTGGGTAAGATATTATGTCAGAGAGTCAGGGACGGGTCGAGTGGCCTCTTCTGCACTGTAGGGATCCTATAAATAGCTGAGGGCTCCAAGCAGAGTACACAGTTTCAGCATAAGATGATGTGACGATCAAACTCAGCTACATTAAGAAACTAATTGTGCAGGGTGTTTATAAAGTTCTCCTGCAATTTTAAACAGGAATAACATGGGACATACAAATGATAGGAGAAAACCATAAATGCTACATGGAAGCACCAATCATAATGTTTTTTTACTGTTAATGTTGTTTCATGTTATTTCAGATATTGGAGCTGATTAAAAATCACAACAGCAGAGAAGGTGAACTGTGTGTTATGCCTAGTAGAACCAAAGTCCATCTCATGAAGATTATTTTGATGTGAATGATGCTTTGATATGGGATTTACAGTTTGCTCTATAACACCCTGTACCAGTAAAGGCGGGGTGTACAATGAAGATTATTGACAAGCCACAGGAGTGATTACGGTTTCACCATTTTGGCCTTTTCACTAACTTGAACAGAAGATGCTTTACAGGCAAATGTACTTCACATTGTCAACCTCAGTGAGATGTGATGGCCCTACACCTACTGTCCCATTAGCAAGGCACTACCTGAGGTATTCAACTGTTGGAGATGAACCATGAGGCCTAATCACTTGGATAATGGGGCCTTGGCTAAGAGAGCACAGACATGATCTAAACCAGTTACACTTGGAATACACCAGCAATGGCCTCATTTGGATCCCCCGGTGATTGGAGATGAAAAGTCACATGACAAGTCAATACTTTATATGTTTTAAGCATCTGTTTTCTGTGCAGAATTGAGGACAAGCAGCTGGTAAGCTGAGAGAGAAGACCAGAGTGGAGTCCCTCTTGCCTCTCTCTCTCTCCAATCCACCTGACAAGCTTTGAACCCTGTTTGCTGATTGTGACTATGTCGGGGTGTCCCTGCTGCTTCACAGAATTCAGTCCAACATTATCACTTCCAGAAGAAGAACTGAATCAGCCATCTACACCTTTAAACCGGAAGCGTCAGAGCCACTGGAGGAAGGTTACAAGAAACTTAATTTAGTCTGAGGCTAGCCAAGACACCGAACAGTATATTTCTTTCATTTTAAATGGACCCTAATTTGACCAAACTATCCTTCCCACTCTGTGCGCGAAAGCCAGAGCATATTTTATTATTTTAATTAGATTGCTTCAAGTAAAATAAAACGAATCCCTTTGTTTTAATTACACTCATGAAAACCTATCCGACTAGTTCTTTCATAGTCACAGCGTGCAAACAGTTAAGTAGTAACTAAATTGTTAAGTATACCCTTTTCAAACAAAAAAAATCTGCTGCAGTCAAACAAGGAAAAGGAAAAGAGGGAAGTCATTCAGCCCCTCCTCAGCTGATCATAACAACATGTAAAGTTTATTTATTAGTCACAAGTAGGCTTACATTAACACTGCAATGAAGTTACTGTGAAAATCCCTGAGTCGCCACACTCCGGCGCCTGTTCGGGTACACAGAGGGAGAATTTAGCATGGCCAATGCATCTAACCAGCACGTCTTTCGGAACATAGAAACCCTACAGTGCAGAAGGAGGCCATTCGGCCCATCGAGTCTGCACCGACCACAATCCCACCCAGGCCCTACCCCCACATATTTACCCGCTAATCCCTCTAACTACACATCTCAGGGATAATTTTTTTTTAACCTGGCCAATCAACCTAACCCGCACATCTTTGGACTGTGGGAGGAAACCGGAGCACCCGGAGGAAACCCACGCAGACACGAGGAGAATGTGCAAACTCCACACAGACAGTGACCCGAGCCCGGAATCGAACCCAGGACCCTGGAGCTGTGAAGCAGCAGTGCTAACCACTGTGCTACCGTCTCGGACTGTGGTAGGAAACCGGAGCACCCGGAGGAAACCCACGCAGAGACAGGGAGAATGTGCAAACTCCACACAGACAGTGACCCAAGCCAGGAATCGAACCCGGGTCCCTGGCGCTGTGAAGCAGCAGTGCTAACCACTGTGCTGCCCTGAATGTATATTTACCACTCAGTGGTACAGAAAGTAAAACACTCAAATTTAAAAACACTCACATATACATTTTGTAATACCATTTTAATCAATAAATGGACAAGTTTAAAGTTTATGTGCCTGCCCTGAGCGGCTCTGAGTACCAAGATCACAGGAGGTGATGGTGTCTATTACTCACCTTCTTCTAAGGTACTTGGCTGTAATATTTCCTATCTTATACCAGCGATTACACTTCAACAAGGCAATCCATTGGCTGTAAAGTGCTTTGGGATGGCCTGAGTTTGTGAAAGGCACTTTATAAATACAAATCTTCCTTTCCCATAATTTAGGCACATAATTTTGTAACTATTCCCAATATTATAATTGCGATTCTGCTCTCTCTCAATGCCTGAGTAGCTGTGGTGCATTATGAATCTTCCTAACTCGGGTAGCTTTACACGGTTGCACTTATCTCCAGTAACGGGCTTACAAAGTGCAGGAGGGAGGTGCTCTCAGTCACAGCAGTCGCGGTGTTTACCTTAACACAGTTTTGTTTCTGACATACAGCCTTGGTCATGGCGAGGTAACTAACTCTGTAACCTCCAGCACAATTATACAGACACTAAACTCAGCCGAGCCCTGTTCCGTCAACAGCTTTGATCACTTACTTGCTCCAATAAGTTTGTTTCCTCCTGCACTGCCATCTTCCCCTGCTGAAGATGAAACCTGCTGATCCGATTAATGAGCACTTGGATTAAGAAACTCACTATAGCATTACATCAGGTCTATAAATAGCAGCCAGAGCGGTGGAGTTAAAAATATTCCTGCTTTCGCTGAAGGACTTCACAGGCAGAACAGAATAATAGACTCAGTTCCTGCAAACGCGAAGAAGGTTGCACCTTTACTGCCCTCAGATTACTTCCATATCACCTTCCCAAGAGTCCAAGTGAGCTGACCATATTTATAGGGTCCCATCACACAATCTACATGTAAATGTGATCTGGACAGACCAGAATAGCAGCAGCAGCAGCTGCTCCGTGTAGCACTGCTTTGTGCACCAGCTTATCAGTGTCTGTTTTCTACAATGCAGAGCACTTCTGGCCCAAGTCAACAGCCCTCATTAAAAACAAATCATCCACGGTTATGAAGTACTGCCCTGAGTCAACTCTCAGCCGCATGAGGATTGGCATACCATAGAATCCTTACAGTGCAGGAGGAGGCCATTCGGCCCATCAAGTCTGCCCCGACCACAATCCCACCCAGGCCCTATCCCCATAACCCTATGCATTTACCCTAGCTAGTCCCCCTGACACCAAAGGGGCAATTTAGCATGGCCAATCCACCTAACCCGCACATCTTTGGATTGTGGGAGGGGTCAGGAGCACCTGGAGGAAACCCACGCAGACATGGGGAGAGTGTGCAAACTCCACACACACACAGTGACCCGAGCCGGGAATTGAACCTGGGTCCCTAGTGCTGTGAGGCAGCAGTGCTAACCACTGTGCCACCGTGCAGCCCCTTATCTATTCACTGCAGTTATCATTACTGCACAGTGGAATAGGGAATACGACACCAGGAGCGATAAACAACTAAACAGCATTGTTTTATTCCTTCACAGAATGTGGGCATCACTGGCTAGGCCAGCATTTATTGCCTATTCCTAATTGCCCTTGAGAAGGTGGTGGTGAGCCACTTTCTTTGACCGCTGCAGTCCGTGCAGTGTAAATACACCCACAGCGCTGTTAGGGTGGGAGTTCCAGGATGTCTGATCCAGCGACAGTGAAGGAACGGCGACACATTTCCAAGTGAGGATGGTGAGTGACTGGGAGGGGAACCTCCAGGTGGTGGTGTTTCCATGTGTCTGCTGCCCTTGTCTTTCTGGGTGGTAGTGGTCACCAGTTTGGAAGGTGCTGTGGGGAATTGTTGCAGTGCATCTTGTAAATGTGTCAGTGGTGGAGGGAGTGAATGTTTTGTGGATGGGGTGCCAATGAAGCGGGCTGCTTTGTCCTGGATGCTGTTGAGCTGTGTGTTATTGGAGCTGCACTCATTCAGGCAATGGAGCTGCACTCATTCACACTCCTGACTTTTGCCTGGTGGACAGGTTTTGGGGAATCAGGAGGTGAGTTACTCGCTGCAGGATTCCCAGCCTCTGAGCTGCTCTTGGAGCCACAGTTTTCATATGGCTAGTCCAGATCAGTTTCTGGTCAATGTAACCCCAGGATGCTGATAGTGGGGGATTCAGTGGTGATAATGCCATTGAATGTCATGGGGAGATGGTTAGATTCTGTCTTGGAGGTGGTTATTGCCTGGCACTTGTGTGGTGCAAATGTTACCTGCCACTTTTCAGCCCAAGTCTGGATATTGTCCAGGTCTTGCTAAATCAGTATCTAAAATGTTGTGAATGGTGCTGAACACTGTGCGAAAATCATCAGCAAACAGCCCCACTTCTGACCTTATGATGGAGGGAAGGTCATTGATGAAGCAGCTGGAGATGGTTGGGCCTGGGACACTATCCTGAGGAACTCCTGCAGTGATGTCCTGGAGCTGAGATAACTGACCTCCAACAACCATCTTCCTTTCTATGACTCTAACCAGCAGAGAGTTTGCCCCCCCCCCCCCCCGATTCCCATTGACTCCAGTTTTGCTGGGGCTCCTTGATGCTACACTCGGTCAAATGCTGCCTTGATGTCGAGGACAATCACCCTCACCTCACCTCTGGCGTTCAACTCTGTTGTCACACTGAGCCCTAAGGTTACAGATTGTGGTGGAATACAATTTAGGAGAGGCAGTGGCACAGTGGTATTGTCGCTGGACTCATAATCCAGAGACCCAGGGCAACGCGCTGTGGACCAAGGTTCAAACCCCACCACGGCAGGTGGTGGAATTTAAACTCAATAAAACATGGAATTAAAAAGTCCAAGAAACCATTATCGATTGTCGGAAAAAACCATCCGGTTCACTAATATCCGATGAGGGAAGGAAATCTGCTGTCCTTACCTGGTCTGGTCTACATGTGACTCCACAAACATAGAATCCCTACAGTGGAGAAGGAGGCCACTCGGCCCATCGAGTCTGCACCGACAACAATCCCACCCAGGTCCTAGCCCTATAACCACATGTATTTAACCTGCTA
The DNA here is from genome assembly GCF_964213995.1 of Mustelus asterias. Classification (NCBI taxonomy): domain Eukaryota; kingdom Metazoa; phylum Chordata; class Chondrichthyes; order Carcharhiniformes; family Triakidae; genus Mustelus; species Mustelus asterias. The sequence goes on from NC_135811.1 coordinate 55,755,764, forward strand.
GTCCCCCTGACATTAAGGGGCAATTTAGCATAGCCAATCAACCTAACCGGCACATCTTTGGACTGAGGGAGGAAACTAGAGCACCCAGAGGAAACCCACGCAGACACGTGGAGAACATGCAAACTCCACACAGACAGTGACCCAAGGCCAGAATTGAACCCAGGTCCCTGGCGCAGTGAGGCAGCAATGCTAACCATTGTGCCACCATGTGGTTGACTCTTAAATGCCACCTCAAGAGGGCAATTAGGGATGGGCAATGAATGTCCACCAGTGACTCCCACATCCCATGCAAGAATATAAAACAAAAATTCTGAAGCTGTTCTTGGCCTGCCGCACCTCATGGATTCCCAGAACTGTTTGAGCTGCCCAAACTGTTCTAAACCTCTCCCATTTAGCACAGTGAGGGTGCCACACAACATGGTGCAGGGCATTCTCAATATGAAGACAGGACTTTGCCTTCCCAAGGACTAAATGACACTCACCCATACCAGCACTGTCTTGGATGGATGTATCTGCAACAAATAGATCGATGAGGACCAGGCCAAGTTAAGTTCATCCCCCCTGCTGCCTCCCTGCCCTGTCGAGCAGTTTTGTCCATTATGAATCGGTCAGCTCAGTCACTGGTGATATACTGAGCCACTCTTGATGATGGACATTGAGGAGCCCTGACCCTAACCCCATCCAGAGTACATTCTGTGTCCTTGCCAATCTCACTGCTTCTTCACGTTGTACAACATGGAGGAGTACCGATTCATCAGCTGAGGGGGCGGCAGTGAGTGCTAATCAGCAGGAGGTTTCCTTGGGGATCTTTGACCTGATGCTATGAGACTTATGTGCCGGAATTTTACCATTTCACCCACCCGTGGCTCGTAAGATCCCGCCCGAGGCCAATGGAGACTGCCGTTCTGCAAGTCTCACCCGCCCTGGAATCGGGGCGAGCGTGCCGGTAAACTTCCGGCAATGGGGTCCAAATTCAGTGGTGATGACTCCTAAGCAATTTCTTCCCAGCTGTATACCACTGTGCTGCCACCTCTATTGGGTCTGTCCTGCCAGAAGCATTTTGTCTGCATAGAATTGGATGTGAAACACTCTAGTTGTTACTTTAAGGGTTCTGTATGGATGCATGTTGTTCTTGCTGAGCTTTGACCTGAGCAGAATCTTGGGTTAACACTTACTTCCAACTACTGAGAGGTGAGGGCAGCCCAGAAAAAGTGAACAGACCTCTCTGGAGTCCAGTGTGAAAAATGCAGGCCTTTAAGATAACAACCTGACTTAACCAACAGAAATAGAACACAACTGCAGCTAATGAGAAAGAACAGAGGAATGTCTTATCTGGAGGTTTCGCAACATCACAGCTTCACTTAAACTAATAGATAAACAGTGAAAAAGCATCAACCTGCACTCTCGCCTGATAATGTAGCTTACTTTGTCAAATTACACATATCGTGGTGTTTCAAAAAGAAACTTCCAACTCCCCAGTGTCTTCCTAAAGATGCTCCATGATTAGCATGATTAACTTGGGATAGGTTGGCTTCTAACTGCTTGCAGTATCTCAGCTCCACCAGAAGGTGGCAGTCTTGCTGACAAATCAGTAAGTTGTGGGTTCAAACCCACTCAGGGCTGACATTCCCAATGCAGCGCCGAGGGCGTGCCGCTCTGTTGGAGGTGACGTCTTTCAGATGAGACAGAGAACCGAGGTGCTGTCAGTCTGTTCAAATGAACGTAAAAGATCCCATGGCATGATTCATCAGAGAGATTAAACAGTTTGTGCTTATACTAGCTGGAGTTTAGAAGGCTGAGAAGGGATCTGATCGAGGGACATAAAATACTAAAAGGGATTGATGAAGTAAATGGAGACTAAATGTTTCTCCTTATGGGGCAATCTAGAACAAGAGGTCACAGGTATGGTTGAGAGGCGGTAGATTTAAAACTGAGATGAGGAGGAATTACTTCTCGCAGAGGGGGATGAATTTGTGGAACTCGCTGCCCCAGAGCGCGGTGGAGTCTGAATCATTGAATGGTTTCAAGAAGGAGATAGACATATTTCTGATTTTTAAAATGGGTTAAAGGGATATGGGGAACAGGTGGGGAGGTGGATTTGAGACCAGGGAGAGATCAGCCATGATCTGATTGAATGGCGGAGCAGGCTCGAATGGCTGAATTTGTCGACTTCTGCTCCCATTTCCTATGTTGCTATGTTCTCCCAGCATCCTGGGCAACATTTATCCCTCAACGAAATAGCTCCAACAACAAAATAAAAATGATCAGTGCATTTATCCGATTGCTGTTTGTGGCATTTTGCTCTGTGCCACATTAACCTACAAAACAGCCACACTTCAAAAGCGACTGACTGGCTCTGAAGCATTTTGGGATTTACTTCGAACATGAAAGACACGAGGAAGATAAATTCTTCCTTTTCTCTCCCTCAGACAAAAGACTCACTGCTCGATGGCACAGTGGTTAGCACTGCTGCCTCACAGCGCCAGAGACCCAGGCTTGGGTGACTGTCTGTGCGGAGTCTGCACGTTCTCCCAGTGTCTGCGTGGGTTTCCTCCGGGTGCTCCGGTTTCCTCTCTCATCCAAAAGACTCGCTGGTTAGATGCATTGGCTGTGCTAAATTCTCCCACAGTGTACCCAAACAGGTGCCAGAGTGTGGGTTTTCACAGTAACTTCATTGCAATGTTAATGTAAGCCTACTTGTGACTAATAAATAAGCCCATAAAAAAAGTGAGACATTCTATCACGGTGTCTGCTACAGAATGGACAAGAGATCACTGAGCCAAATATCTCTGAGCAATCAGAAGTACTGGGATTCTAGTTTGTATGTCATTCAATATTTTGATCACATGGGCCAGGATTCTTTCTGAGGACATGCTGCACAATAACAAGGTTAATTACAACAAGATATAACGTGCCTTATTAAACAAAGATAATGTTATTAAGATTTCAGCAACCTCAACACAACAACTAAATTATATTTGCATTCTCGAATGAACACAAGTTTCAGAGTATCCGTTTGGACTGATTTCCTGCCCTTTATAACCTGCAGTAAGAAGTCTCACAACACCAGGTTAAAGTCCAACAGGTTTATTTGGTAGCAAATACCATAAGCTTTCGGAGCACTGCTCCTTCATCAGATGGAGTGGAAATGTGCTCTCAAACAGTGCAAACAGACAAAATCAAGTTGCAGAATACTGATTAGAATGCGAATCCTACAGCCAGCCAGGTCTTAAAGGTAACCTGCAACAGAGTTCACTAGAGAGATCTGAATCAGTGGCGTCTTATAATCTGCGTGGAGACCAGCAAGATAAAAGAACTGAATTTACCCAAACCACCCCAAAAGAAAAAAGCAACGGACAAGATTTCACCTGTTATAATTTCGAAAAACCAAATTAAATCAACATAAATGACGAAACGTTAGCTCTGTTCTCTCTCCACAGATGCTGTCAGACCTGCTGAGATATTCCAGCACTTTCTGTTTCTGTTGCAACATAAAGTAAACATGGATTAATGGAGAAAATGAAATTCTCTTTCTGTCAGGGTCTGCCTTGAGGAAAACAAGCTTTGAGAGCAGTGTTTGTGCCTCCAACGGAACAGTCGACGTCGAGCTGTGTGGCAGAGAGCTCCCACAAGCTTCACTCCCGCTCCCACAAACTACATGTTTTATCACGGGTCTCACACATGCTTCCTGGTGATTATCACATGTTGGCGCTTTTTTGGACTTTGTATATCGTGCCCTGTCCGTTAACTTCCATAGAACCCCTACAGTGCAGGAGGAGGCCATTCAGCCCATCAAGTCCGCACCGACTCTCCAGCAGAGCATCTCACCAGGCCCTCCCCCTTCCCTATCCCCGTAACCCCACGCATTTATCCCACTAATCCCCCGAGCCTACACATCTTGGGACACTAAGGGGCAATTTATCATGACCAATCCACCTAACCTGCACATCTTTGGACTGTGGGGCTTCTGTTCCCAAGCAGAGAGTTCGGTGCAAAAGGCCATTCCTGAACGCACTTACATGCCCCTCTGAAGAATTAGTCAACATTAATGCCTCAGTGGTTTGTTAAAATAGTGGACTTGTTACACAGAGAGTAGAAAAGCAGAATGCGTTTGAACCCCACGAACGGTGAACCTCAATGCACTGTGTCCCCCAAAGCTGCCATCAATTCCAACATGCCCTTATACCTCAGCACGGCATGTATGCAAAGTGCCAAGTACCCCAGATACCTTACCTACTATTCAATACAGTATCGGTCTATGTTGACTAGGATTCACTGATAAACAGGCCATTGGATAATTTTCATGTTAAAATACAAGCAGCTGGCATTCAACTTAAGTTTATTTATTACTGTCACAAGTAGGCTTAACACTGCAATGAAGTTACTATTAAAATCCCCTAGTCGCCACATTGTGAAAGTGTGTGTGAATGTGAGAGTGTGTGAAAGAGCGTGTGCGAGTGTGTGAGTGTGTGTGTGAGAGAGTATGTATGTGTGAGTGTGAGTGCGTGAAGGTATGAGGGTGTGAGGGTGAGTGTGTGTGTGCGAGAGAGTGCGTGCGAGAGAGTGCGTGCGAGAGAGTGCGTGCGAGAGAGTGCGTGCGAGAGAGTGCGTGCGAGAGAGTGCGTGCGAGAGAGTGCGTGCGAGAGAGTGCGTGCGAGAGAGTGCGTGCGAGAGAGTGCGTGCGAGAGAGTGCGTGCGAGAGAGTGCGTGCGAGAGAGTGCGTGCGAGAGAGTGCGTGCGTGTGAGTATGTGAAAGAGTGTGTGTGTGAGAGTATGTGTGTGAAAGAGTATGAGAGAGTGTGAGAGAAAGTGTGTGAGAGAGTGTGAGAGAAAGAGTATGAGTGTGTGAGAAAGAGTGTGAGAGTGTGAGTGTGTGAATGTGAGAATGTGTGTGTGTCTGTTTGAGTGTGTGTGAGTGAAAAAGAGTGAGAGAGAGTGTGAGTGTGTGAAAAAGCGTGAGAGAATGTGTGAGAGTAAATATATATGGGACAGTATATATATAAATATAAATATATATATGTGGGACAATCCTTTCTAAATTTTTTTCAGAAATGGAAGGTAGCCTAGGGGCCACAGTGTGCTTTTGAAGAGCTGAGGGGGTGAATCATTCAGAGCATTCCAAAGAGAAGTGTGACAATAACAGGGAAGAAGTTAGGTTACTGACTAGTTGGTGAGCATTTTCTCTTGTCTAAACTCTGGAATTTTAATCAGTGCCAATATAATAATTGAAATAAGAAAAATGCAAGCACAAGCAGGACTATAAAATTACAATTTAAGAAAAGAATTAATTTGGTTAATCAAAACATAAGAAGGATGACAGGGTACATGATGTGGTGTGGGAGACTGTGGGCACCTGTGTGATCCAGGTAAGTGCCTGCAGCTTGAGGAATATTGGCTCAGAACCAATAAGTAGGAGGCTGAGCTGCAGACACTGCGAGGCATCAGAGGAGGGGGAAAGTTACAAAAGGCAGTAACGCTGCTTGGGTTAGGGTCGTCTGACTAGGTCCATGGGTGTGACTGTGAGTCAGCCAGGTATGGAGACGGAGAAGGGAAAGCCTCAGTTCTTGTGAGTGTCCAGCAGGTTCGAGGCTCATGCAGCTGGTCTGGACAAGAGCGATGGCTGCAAAGTGGATGAGTAAACTGACTATGGCACCACGGTACTGGAAGCTATTGAAGTGGGGCGGGAGGGGGTAATAGGAATGTGGTGGTGGTAGGGGCAGTATAGTCAGGGGACTACTCTGTACAGCCAAGAGCGAGTCCAGAAGGCTGTTCCACCTGCCCAGTGCCAGAGTTCAGGATATTTGCTCAGGGTACGAGAGGAACCTGGAGTCAGAAGGGGAAGATTGTTGTCTGTGTGGATGTTGTGCATGTGGTGTCTGTCTCTTTAAGACAGCACAACAGAAGAGAGTCATCTGGCTTGAGGAACAAATGGGGAACTGAGAGTAAGTGATCACCCCAGAGGGTGGTGTCCCCTCTCAGGCAGAATACATCTGGCAGCCATGTTGTTAACATCATAAAGACTGGAGCATGACTCCAGAGCAGCCTAGAGCTGCAACTCCTGTACCAAATGTCTCTTATCAATAAATACCTGTTGTCCAGAACAAAGTCTGACATCTTGTGACAGCATTAGAAGTGCCACGGCATAACAATGGGCATCACTGACAGAGAAAGGATGAGGAAAGAGGTTCTGTTTAGAGATTCTGAAGGAAACCGGAGCACCCGGAGGAAACCCACGCGGACATGGGAAGAGTGTGCAAACTCCACACGGACACTGACCCAAACCGGGAATCGAACCCAGGTCCCTGGTGCTGAGAGGCACAGGGCAAATAAGATTAAAGAGATGAATGCGTGACTGGCATGGGAGAAGTGGGTTTCGATCCAGGGGGAGTGGGGAAAGTGGGGGCTGTACCGCTGGAACAGTCTGCACCCGAACCGTGCTGTGACCAGTGTTTTGGTGCGGTATATAGTTCGAGCAGCAGGGAGTGCTGATGCATGGACAGGAGTTGATGCGTGGGCAGCAGAATTGTGGACCAGTTGAAGTTTATCCAGAATTAAGGATTTTTTTTTTTTAGGGGGTTTAAGAATCAAGACAATAAATAGTCTCCCTTGGATACAGTCAACATCTTGAAAAAAGTGACCACTAAATGATACTTTAATAGCTTTAAAGCAACATGAATTGGGTACCGGTGAGAAGGAATGACAAGGCGGCACAGTAGCACAGTGGTTAGCACTGCTGCTTTACAGCTCCAGGGACCTGGGTTCGATTCCCAGCTTGGGTCACTGTCTGTGTGGAGTTTGCACATTCTCCTCGTGTCTGCGTGGGTTTTCTCCAGGTGCTCCGGTTTCCTCCCACAGTCCAAAGATGTGCGGGTTAGGTTGATTGGCTATGCTAAAAAATTGCCCCTTAGTGTCCTGGGATGCGGAGATTAGAGGGATTAGTGGGTAAAATATGTAGGGGTAGGACCTGGGTGGGATTGTGGTCAGTGCAGACTCGATGGGCCGAATGGCCTCTTTCTGTACTGCAGGGTTTCTATGATCTAAGGATCAAGCATCCTCCTGGATAAACAGGAATAGAGGATTGGGAATTCCACGCTAACACTCGCCTGCGGTTGGATGTACCTTTGCGGGATCTCAGGCTTTCAAATAGTTTCACTGGCAGCGCAAACATCTCAATTGTCACTTCTCTGACAAGAGGTTAGCATTCAGATTGAAATGTTGTAGATATGGAAATATAAAATGATAATGCCCTCTGTCGTGGTGCTGTAAAATCACAGTTTGGTGGAAAGTCTGGAAAGTTTTATTTATTGGCGTCACTAGTTGGCTTACATTAACACTGCAATGAAGTTACTGTGAAAATCCCCTAGTCACCACACTCCGGCACCTGTTCAGGTACACTGAGGGAGAATTTAGCATGGCCAATGCACCTAACCAGCACGTCTTTCAGACTGTGGGAGGAAACCGGAGCACCCGGAGGAAACCCACACAGGCACAGGGAGAACGTGCAGACTCCACACAGACAGTGACCCGAGGCCGGGAATCGAACCCGGGTCCCTGACGCTGTGAGGCAGCAGTGCTAACCACTGTGCCACCTTGCCTATTCTGCAAAGACCAAAAGCGATGTCCCATTCAGATGATTAATATTATACACAAACTGCGGCTGTTAACGTTAAGCATGGGAGGCGATTGTATGGTGTGCTTTTTATGAAACAAGCTGGAGGTGCATAGAGCGAGATTAGCACAGATTGCAAGCTTGTGACTCCCCGAGGGTGCAAATCCAGGGATCTCTAGAACACAGGAATCATCCATTATCGTTGTTCAAATCTGACTCCAATTCCTATCGAAAGACCAGCACTGTCTACTCAATCCAAGCAGGGGAACTGCAATCACTTTCCTGCCACTTTGGGCACTTAATTTGTCACAACCCAGGCAGCCCCAGCGTTAAAGCTTCGAGCTGTGCTTTCTATTGGCACACCTGGAATGCTGACAAAATGCTCACTCTGTAAAGATTCCAATTCCTGTAGGTTGCACCTAGCATTCAGCAACAGAGGAGGTTCTTACTGAAACCCATCAGCCCAGCATGTGCTGCTGGACGAGTGGGTTCGGAGGTTAAAGCAGCAATATAAAATCTCCCAACGTTAAGAGAGAGAATAAAAGGCTGGCACTGCATAGCAACATGGAAAAGTATTGGTGTGCGTCCAATAATTCAGAGAATGACAGCGCACCAACAACATCTATTGGTGGCATTTCCTCAAAAGTGCATTCGAAAACAATGGAACATTGTTGTACAATCTGTTAGCAGCTTGTGCAGACAGGAGTGCTGGGCCCTGCTGGTCTGAATATTTGATTTGCACTGCAGGCTCTGGCTAGCAGCAGAATAGAACCAATGGGACCCAAAATGGCTGCCAGTCAGTCACCTGCTTTCTCTCTTTGGAGGCACGGGCTGCTGCCTGAGCTACTGTGAAAGGAAGAACCCACATTTATAGAGCACCTTTCACAACCTCAGGACATTCAAAAGCAACTCACAGCCAATGAATCAGATTGGAAGTGTATTCGGTAAGGCCCAGCAACCTCTGCTCTTTGTGATTTTTATTAATGACTTAGAGGAGGGGGCTGAAGGGTGGATCAGTAAATTTGCTGATGACACCAAGATTGGTGGAGTAGTGGATGAGGTGGAGGGCTGTTGTAGGCTGCAAAGAGACATAGATAGGATGCAAAGCTGGGCTGAAAAATGGCAAATGGAGTTTAACCCTGATAAATGTGAGGTGATTCATTTTGGTAGGACTAATTTAAATGTGGATTACAGGGTCAAAGGTAGGGTTCTGAAGACTGTGGAGGAACAGAGAGCTCTTGGGGTCCATATCCACAGGTCTCTAAAGGTTGCCACTCAAGTGGATAGAGCTGTGAAGAAGGCCTATAGTGTGTTAGCTTTTATTAACAGGGGGTTGGAGTTTAAGAGCCGTGGGGTTATGCTGCAACTGTACAGGACCTTGGTGAGACCACATTTGGAATATTGTGTGCAGTTCTGGTCACCTCACTATAAAAAGGATGTGGAAGCACTGGAAAGAGTGCAGAGGAGATTTACCAGGATGCTGCCTGGTTTGGAGGGTAGGTCTTATGAGGAAAGGTTGGGGGAGCTAGGACTGTTCTCTCTGGAGTGGAGGAGGCTGAGGGGAGACTTAATAGAGGTTTATAAAATGATGAAGGGGATAGATAGAGTGAACGTTCAAAGACTATTTCCTCGGGTGGATGGAGCTATTACAAGGGGGCATAACCATAGGGTTCGTGGTGGGAGATACAGGAAGGATATCAGAGGTACGTTCTTTACACAGAGAGTGGTTGGGGTGTGGAATGGACTGCCTGCAGTGTTAGTGGAGTCAGACACTGTAGGAACATTTAAGCGGTTATTGGATAGGCACATGGAGCACACCAGGATGATAGGGAGTGGGATAGCTTGATCTTGGTTTCAGATAAAGCTCGGCACAACATCGTGGGCCGAAGGGCCTGTTCTGTGCTGTACTGTTCTATGTTCTAACCTGAGCTGGGCCTGCTAGAATATGAGCTTCCTAATTGAGGTTTGTTATGGCTGCCCAATCGGGAAGCTCGACAGAGGCACATAATGTGGAGTGTCTGGGTCACCGGCTCTTGGGGTGAGCTGTACTGGGAAGTACTTGCCTGAGCAATGGAGGACATGTTCCTGTCTACATCAACGGGACAAAGTAGAAATGGTCGAGAGCTTCAGGTTTCTAGGTGTCCAGATCACCAGCAACCTATCCTGGTCCTCCCATGCTGACACTATAGTTAAGAAAGCCCACCAACGCCTCTACTTTCTCAGGAAACTAAGAAAATTCATCATGTCCACTACAACACTTACCAACTTTTACAGATGCACTATAGAAAGCATTCTTTCTGGTTGTATCGCAGCTTGGTATGGCTCCTGCTCTGCCCAAGACCGCAAGAAACTACAAAGGGTTGTGAACAAAGCCCAGTCCATCTCACAAACCAGCCTCCCATCCATTGACTCTGTCTACACTTCCCGCTGCCTCAGAAAAGCAGCCAGCATAATTAAGGACCCTAAGCAGCTCTCTTCCACCACCTTCCGTCGGGAAAAAGACACAAAAGTCTGAGGTCATGTACCAACTGACTCAAAATCAGCTTCCTCCCTTTTGAATGGACCTACCTCGCACTAAGTTGATCTTTCTCTAGACCCTAGAAATGACTGTAACACTACATTCTGCACTCTCTCATTTCCTTCTCTATGAACGGTATGCTTTATCTGTACAGCACGCAAGAAACAATATTTTTCACTGTGTACTAATACATGTGACAATAATAAATCAAATCAAATCGCAAACCATTGTAAATAAATCAGTTTTGGTGAAGGGACACTGGCTTCTCAGAAGTTATTTCACAGACCATCTGTTTTTTGGGTGTTGGTTGAGGGATAAATGTTTGCCAGGATTCCAGGGAGGACTTCTCTGCTGTGGGAACTATTACATCCACTTGGAAAGGCAGGCAAGTGTAATATTGGTTTCAAGTCATTGTTCAGAAAACAGCAGCTCAGGCAGTGCTGCACCTACACAGCGCTGCACTGGAATATCAGCCTATGGGAGCTCAGGTCTCTGAGGGATGGAGCTTTGTCTTCACGACCATGTGACAGACACAAGAAGCGTTATCAAAGAGCCCTGGCTGACGAGGTGAAGAAGGATTCCAATTGGAGCTGTGTAGGACTGTGCTGATGGCGGGGACCCTCAGCTCTTTACCCACAGATATAGCTCAGCACTCAATGTGGCATGAGGTGCTTTTAGGCCTGGGAAACACGGAACAAATCTTATCCTTGCAATGAAAGGTTTGCTATTAACAGAATGAAGGCTGAATTAAAAAAAATATTTGTTCATGGAATGTGGGCCAGCATTTATTGCCCATCCTTAATTGCCGCTAAGAAGGTGGTGGTGAGCTGCTTTCTTGAACTGCTGCAGTTCATGTGGTGTAGTTACACCCATAGTGCTGTTACAGAGGGACTTCCAGGAATTTGACCCAGTGACAGTGAAGGAAAAGTGATATATTTCCAAGTCAGGATGGTGAGTGGCTTGGGGAGGAATCTCCAGGTGGTGGTGTTCCCAGGTATCTGCTGCTCTTGTCCTTCTAGATGGCAGTGGTCGTGGGTTTGGAAGGTGCTGCCTAAGGAACCTTGGTGAGTTGCTGCAGTGCATCTTGTAGATAGCACACACGGCTGTTACTGAGAATCGGTGGTGGAGGAAATACATCAGTGCAAATGGGAAAAACATCAGTAAAGTATGTAACAACTTTGGTGAATTATCACAAAAGACATTGATCAGTACAACCGAACTGTGCTGTACATCTCAAACACAGCAAGAAGTCTCACAGCACCAGGTTAAAGTCCAACAGGTTTATTTGGAATCATGAGCTTTCGGAGCGCTGCTCCTTCATCAGGTGGGGTTTTAACAACACCAGGTTAAAGTCCAACAGGTTTATTTGGTAGCAAATACCATTAGCTTTCGGAGCGCTGCTCCTTCGTCAGATGGAGTGGAAATCTGCTCTCAAACAGGGCACAGAGACACTCTTCATCAGGTGAGCAGAGAGGTAGGTTCACTACATGTAACCACCACCATTTGGCCTGGGCTTGCAAAATCCTCACTAACTGTCTTGGCTCGAGACAATTCACACCTCTTTAACCTGTGATTATCCCTCGGTGTGGGTCCCTGAGAACAGCCTGTAGAGAATAGATTCCCGCTTCACAGCACTGCTCAGGATGAACCTCGACGAAAACTCCAACATCTTTTATGATACAAGCAGAAAACTCTGGAAATACTCAGCAGGTCAGACAGCATGGCTGGAGAGGGGCAGAGTTAGCGCTTCAGGTGATGATCTTTCAGCTGAAAGGTTAACTCTGTTCCACTCTCCACACATGCTGCCTGACCTGCTGAGTATTTCCAGTCACTTGTGATTTTTATTTCAGATTTCCAGCATCTACAGTCTTTTGCTTTGACATTGCTGCATCTTCATCCAGAAATACTTTGCAAAGGCATGTTACAGAAGTAGGTGTGGACCAGTCACTGCTGCCTGGCTGGACCACATGTGGACAGGGTGAGACTGCAGGTAAATGTGTGACGTTTAGACCGAGTAATCCATAGAATCCCTAAAGTATAGAAGGAGACCATTTGGCCCATTGAGTCTGTACCGACCACAATCCCACCCAGGCCCTATTCCCGTAACCCCACATATTTACCCTGCTAATCTCCCTGACACTAGGTTCAATTTATCATGGCCAATCCACCTAACCCACACACCTTTGGAGTGTGAGAGGAAACCGGAGCACCCAGGAGAAACCCACGCAGACACGGGGTGAATGTGCAAACTCTACACAGACAGTGACCCAAGGCAGGAATTGAACCCGGGTCCCTGGCGCTATGAGGCAGCAGTGCTAACCACTGTGCCATCGTGCCGTCACGTGATGACGTGGCTACAAAAGAGGTCATGTGTCGGGAGCATGGGAGTTCTTCCCCGGAGCACAGGCAGAGTGCAAGTGTGAAGCAGCTGCTAAGCTAGTGAATGAACTGCCCTTCGTTACAAGTCCCTGTTGTCAGTTTTCGGGAACCCGACACAGTTCCATGAAGGGTCTGACTTGGAGGAGCCTTCTCACTGCCAGCCAAGCTGCATCTTGCTAAATGACTCTGATATCCGTTCAGGAAACCATCCGACAGGATCCAGCATCTCTTTTCCCTGCGAGAGAGTCAGGACGTTACTTGTGGACCACTGCCCGATGGATGTGTGGTCAGGCTTCAGACCATCAATACTGGCAATATTGTGACTTGCAAAGAGGATAATTCCTCTTCTGAATGCTAAGTTTTCCTCCCCATGACTAATATGGCGAGCAATTATATCCAAATACAAGATATAGCTGATATAAGATTTGAATCTGTGCTATTCTGTCTGCTTCAAAAACACACACATTTTCTCTCTCTCACACACAGTCGGAGCTGACAATTATTGTGGATATATAAATACTGGGTCTGCGGTTTCAGGTACTCAGCGAACCAATGAATAACTCTGAGCGTTTGTTACAAATCAGTATTCATATTCCCAAGTGACCAGCCACCTTACACTGATATATGCTTCAAGGGATGGCACAGTGGTACAGTAATTAGCACTGGTGCCTCACAGCGCCAGGGACCCGGGTTCAATTCCCAGCTTGGGTGACTGTCTGTGTGGAGTTTGCACATTCTCCCCGTGTCTGCATGGGTTTCCTCCGGGTGCTCCCGTTTCCTGCCACGATCCGAAAATGTGCAGGGTAGGTTGATTGGCCATGCTCCTTAGTGTCGGGGGATTATTAGGGTAAATATGTGGGGTTACGGGGATAGGGTCTGGGTGGGATTGTTGTCGGTGCAGGCTCGATGGGCCGAATGGCCTTCTTCTGTACTGTAGGGATTCTATGATTCTATTCTATGATTCTAAATGTGGTTGCAATCTGGATCTGGGAGGTGGTAAAATTTAAAGTTCATTTATTAGTATCACAAGTCGGCTTACACAGTAATTTCATTGCAGTGTTAATGTAAGCCTACTCAGACCAAGTGATGGCAAAGTTCCGCACACATGGGGACGGCCTCAACCGGGATCTTGGGTTCATGTCACACTATCTGTAACCCCCACGACTTGCCTGGGCTTGCAAAATCTCACTAACTGTCCTGGCTGGAGACAATACACATCTCTTTAACCTGTGCTTAACGCTCTCTCCACTCGCATTGTCTGCACCTGTAACAACTTGATTACCTATTAAGACTCGCATTCCAACCATTATCTTGTAGTTGAGTCTGTGTCTATATATGCCCTGTTTGTTAACCCAATTCTCCACTCACCTGATGAAGGGGCAGCGCTCCGAAAGCTCGTGCTACCAAATAAACCTATTGGACTTTAACCTGGTCTTGTGAGACTTCTAACTGTGCCTACCCCAGTCCAATGCCAGCACCTCCACATCAAACTTTACAACATTAACGCTGCAATGAAGTTATTGTGAAAATCTCCTAGTTGCCACACTCCAGCGCCTGTTCGGCCACACTGAGGTAGAATTTAGCATGGCCAATGCACCTAACCAGCACGTCTTTCCGACTGTGGGAGGAAACTGGAGCACCCGGAGGAAACCCACGCAGACACGGGGAGAAGGCGCAGACTCCGCACAGACAGTGACCCAAGCCGGGAATCGAACCTGGGTCCCTGGTGCTGTGAGGCAGCAGTGCTAACTATTGTGCCACTTGGTTTCCTGTGTAAATAGTGATCATAATGATTCTATTCTGTCATTCTGAGGATCACAAGTGTTTGAGTTGGATACTCCTGAGGCAGACTTGATGTTGACTGTCACTCTGATAGATTGGTGTTGGGATAGATTCCTCTCTAACTTATGGAGAGGCTGAAGGAGAGTCAGCATGGTTGGTTTCTGCAGATCTGACTCAAATTTTAAATATTAATAGGCAGACTTCTGCCTCTGGTGATTCAGGGTTAGAAAGAAGAAAGATTTGTATTTATACAGTGCCACCGAGAGGCCCCAAAATTATTTTAAATTGTTATTTTAAAGTTTATTTTTTTACTCCATCCTTAAAGTTACAATGCCAATGCGCAGATTGGACAGGGCAAAGACATTCCAATCTCTTAACACTCTTAGCACCTTTCTCAGCCCTTATCATCACCATTTACATTTCCTTTGTCCAATTACAGCACTCCCGCAACTCTATAGTATAAATCTTGTCCTATTTTCTTAGTCTTTAGCTCTGACGAAGGGTCATCTAGACTTGAAACGTTGGCTCTATTCTCTCTCCACAGATGCTGTCGGATCTGCTGTGATTTTCCAGCATTTTCTGTTTTTGTTTCAGATTCCAGCATCCACAAGTTTTTTGCGTTTATCCAAATCTATCCTATTGCTTGCTCCAAAAACTAAATTCATATTGAATCCAATTCATGGTCCCCACAAAGGAGACAAACAAGACAAGGAAAGGCATTGCTCTCCATCTTGGACTTGATCTGACACTTGACTTAGCCACAGGCCGAGACTAATTTTTGAATAGGGACAGGGGAAGCCCTGGAGATCCAACAGAAGGCCAAGTGAGAAGCCGTTAGTCCACCTTATAAAGGTTGTAAGGTGAATGGTTGAAGGGGACTGAGATTAGTGGCATATCGCCACGCCAAACACCTTGAAGTGATTGACTAGCAGGATTTGAGAAGACAGCAATGTGACTGACAGTATATGGAGATGCCAGGGCAAGTGTGTCGCACGGTGAGAGAACTGTTGATTCTCCATTTCTTTAAGGTGTATTCTTTCATGGGATGTGGGTGTTACTAGCATTGCGCATCCCCAATTTCCAATGAAATGAGTGGCATGATGGGCCATTTCAGAGGGCAGTTAAGAGTCAACCACATTGCTGTGGGTCTGGAGTCACGTGTCTGCCGGACCAGTGGCAAATTTCCTTCCCTAAAGGATATTAGTGAACCAGATAATCAACATTAGTCACTATTACTGAGACTAACTTTACTTTGTAGATTTTATGAAGTAAATTCAAATTCCACCAGTTGCCACGGTGGGATTTGAACCCGCATCCCCAGAACATTAACCTGGGCTGCAGAGTGCTCAGTGACATTACCACTAGGTCACTGTCTCCAGCACTGAAAGTAAAACAGAAAGATACTGAACATCAAGGAGGCGGCCATTTGGCCCATGAAGTCTGTGCTAGCTCTCTGCAAGATCAGCTCAGATAGTCCCACTCCCCCTCCTTTCCCTGTTGCCTGGCAATCGTTTCCTCTTCAGGTACTCATCCAATTCCCCTTTGGAAAGCCATGATTGAATCTCCCTCCCCCATTTGTCCTCATTTCACGCTCTAACCACCAATGTCATTCTGTTGAGTCCATGCTGCATCCCCTCCAAGACCAATATGTCTGGTGATCAGGACAGTATCTAGTACAACAGATGAACTCTGACTAAAGGCTGTGTAGAATTGAAGCATAACTACCACCATTCTTTTTTAACTCCAGTCCTCTTGCGATAAAGGCCAACATTCTGTTCACCCTAAGTTGATAAAAATTGGGGGTAGGCGGAACGTGGAGGTGAAGCTCCAATCAGATCTTATTGAATGGTGGAGCAGGCTTGAGGGGCTGAATGGCCTGCTCCTGCTTCTAATCCATATGCTGGTATGTATTTAGACAGTGTCATTCACATTCATAAAAGTCCAAAGTCTC